>NW_026872892.1:0-139002 GCF_032173495.1 Musca vetustissima
GTGAAATAAAATAAAAGTGTGTGGATCTTCCATACCATAAATATAAAAAGTCCTACTTTTGACAGAAGAAGCCTTCCTGGCCTCCTAGAGAAGAAGAAATCCTTCTGGCCTACTATAGAAGAACCTCTCGTGGTATTCTATAGAAAAAACCTTCCTGGTATTCTCTATAAGAATCCCTCCAGGTCTGCTATAGTAGAAACCCTCCTGGATTTCTACAGAAGAAGCTTCTATATAAAAAGACTTCCTCGCCTTCTCTATAGGAAACCATTATAGCCTTCTATCGAAGAAGCATTCTTGGTTTTCTATAGTAGCATTATTGACCTTCTAAAGAAGCTATCTTGGCCTTCTATAGAAGAAGCCTTGCTGGCCTTCTATAGAAACCCTCTTGGCCTTCTATTGAAGAAGTCATTCTCGCCTGCTATAGAAGAAGCCTTCCAGGCTTTCTAAAACACAAGCCCTTCTGGTTTTCTATAGAATAAGTACTCCTGACCTTCTTTAGAAGACGTCCTTCTGGCCTTTTTTAGAATAATCAATCTGACCTTCTATAGAAGGAACCTGGTCTTCTATATAAAAAGCCCTCTTGGCCTTCTCTAGAAGAACCAATCCAGGTCTGCTATAGAAGATGCCCTCATGGAATTCTACAGAAGCAACCCTCCTGGCCTTCTAAAGAGGAAGACCTCCTGGTCATCTATAGAAGAGACCCTTCTGGGTTTCTCTTGAAGAAGCCCCCTCCCGCCTCTTATAGAAGAAACCCTCCTGGCCTTCTATAGAAGAATCCCTCCTGGTCTTTAGAGAATAATCTCTCCTGACCTTCAATAGAAAAAACCACCCCTGCCTTCTTTAGAAGAAGTTCCCCTGACCTTCTGTATAGAAAGCCCTCCTTTAGCCTTTTATAGATGAAGCCCTCATGGCCTTCTAAAGAAGAAGCCCTTCTGTGTTTCTCTTGATGAAGCCCGCTTCCCGCCTTTTATAGAAGAAATCCTCCTGGCCTTTTATAGAAGAATCCTTCCTGGCCTTCTATAGAAGAAGCCCTCTTGGCTTTCTATAGAAGAATCTCTTCTTGCCTTTTGTATTGAAAGCTCTCCTTTCGCCTTTTATAGAGGAAGCCCTCCTCGCCTTCTATAGAAGAAGCCCTTCTGTGTTTCTCTTGAAAAAGCCCCCTTCCCGCTTTTATATAAGAAATCCTCCTGACCTTCTAAAGAAGAATCCTTCCTGACCTTCTATAGAAGAAGCCTTCCTGGCTTTCTATAGAAGAATCTCTTCTGGCCTTTTGTATAGAAAGCCCTCCTTCCGCCTTTTATAGAGGAAGCCCTACTGGCCTTCTATAGAAGAAACCCTTCGGTGTTTTTTTTTTTCAAAAAAAAGAAGCCCCCCTACCGCCTTTTATAGAAGAAACCCTCCTGGCCTTCTATAGAAGAAGCCCTCCTGGTCTTTAGAGAATAATCCCTCCTGACCTTCAATAAAAGAACATCCTCGCCTTCTTAAGAAGAAGTTCCCCCTGGCCTTCTAGAGAAGAAACCCTCTTGGCCTTCTATATAATAAGCCCTCCTGGCCTTCTATATAATAAGCCCTTCTGACATTCTATAAAGAAGCCCTTCTGACTGTTTGTACGAAGACATCTGGCTGTTAGAAAAAAAAACAGTCATTTTTTAGGGAAACCATTTTGGTCTTCTAGAATTACTTTTACTGATCTTCTATATTAGAAGTTTTACTTCTTTTCGAGTATTTCTTTACATAATCGAATACTTCCACTTCGAAAAACTTTTCACATTTTACCAAAAATGCACCTCCCTTTCCAACATATCCCTATTAGAAAAAGTTTTCCATATCTCTCTCAAATTCAACAAAGTTGTAAAAATATTTTACAACATTCTAAAGATGTTGGCTATGTTGCTGTCACATTTCGTCCGCTACAAACTTAAGATTTCGGTTACATCATCCATATAGTCACTCAACCACCAATCCGCCAACCAGGCATCCAATCTCAGGTTATATAAGTTAGGAAGTGGTAGTCATACTAGGTTTTCATGAAAATGATCTTTTTATTAAAATGTATTTAAGATAGTGTTCGGTACCGCGAACCTGGCTGGCTGGCTGACTGACGTAGTGCGGACTGGTTGGTTGTTGGGTTCGTTGGTATGAAGATGACATGCCAAAACGTACATGAGGTGAAAAAGTTTTGCGTATAGTTTTGACGACGACGACGTCTAGGACAATGCTGCGGATGATGTTACATCAGATGCGGCTGTTGCTGACGTTGTTGTTGTTGTTCTTGTTGCTATTATTGTGGAGCCTGGTGGCATTTACATTGAAGTAAATATGCGGCTGACTCCTAGGCAACACTTACAACAACATGACCATGGTCATGTGACTTCAAAGAGCCATACATAACAAACAGGCAGACGAGCAGGCAATGGTCTATCGGAGCAGGATGAGACGCATGGGTGTTGTTGGAACATTGAGTTGTAGTACCTCATCCTGAAATAACAAACATGGTAACGTCGTATTTGCATGCCTTTGCGCTTAACTTTTAAGTAAATTGATGAAGCGTTTCGTTGATGCAAATTGATGTCTAAACAGGAATTCTTTTTGCTTTTTTTGCTTTGCTCTTTGAGAGGACTTGTAGTTGGCCATGTTTTTGTTGTGCATGCTTAGGAATTGCCACAAATAAACGCAACTACAAACAAATCTGCACATCAGTTGGGAGATGAGGACAGACGAACAACATAAAAAGACACACACATACGCGAACAAAAATTTACATATGAATAATTTGTGGTTGGGTTTTGTAAGGCGCACAGTAATTTTTCAAGAAAAAAATATTCGTTTACGTGAAAAAGATTTTCTAAATTTACTACTACTATAAGCAACCACACTGGCAGTTTGTGAGAAAGCCTGCTGACCCTCTAGGAAAAGCCCTACTGGTCATCTTAAAAATCGACACCTGTTGTAATCCCTAAATTAGATCATGATTTTAAATGCCCCAATTGATTTTAGTCCTTAAGAAAAAAAATATATTTTAAAAAATTCACGCCTAGCGTAGGACATAGAAAAAATATAAAAAACCAATATGTGGCCCCTGAAAAATATTTTTAAAAATTCACGCCTAAGTTTGGCCCATGAAAAATATTTTTAAAAATTCACGTCTAAATTTGGCCCCTGAAAAATATTTTAACCAGTGAGCGGAGCAGTATAGTCGGACGGGGCCGTCCATACGATACCGTACACAACTACAACGGAACTCCATCTTTCTGCGTATGTTTATTTCGAGCCTAGGCAATATTTCATGATATTTGCACTCTTTTGACCGATTAGTGATCAACAGCACCTCTTCCTTATTATCCAGATTCCTTACTTATCCAGATTCCCTTCACCATGGGTTGTGTTCGTCTTGTGGCCCACAAATCGACTCGCAAAAACACAAAAAATTATATTTTCGGTCTAATTGATCCCAAATTTTTTATGTGTTCATCTCTGAAAATTATAGGCGTTATCCTTGACCATAACTGGAACCTCTTGGAAAATTTTAAAGCGATCACCGCTATATTTCCGCCATCCAGTGTGGTAATGGATTACTAAATAATATCTGATATCTTAATATTTACGTGTAACCCCCACATCCGAGTACATACGACAATATTGGATATAATATCAACTTCTTGGGTCTTTATCCTTCAGGAGTAAATATATACGCCATAGAATACACATTTTGTCATTTTTCACACAAAAGTCAGGGTCCATTTGACCCGCTAAATATTGACCGATCTTTATCAAAAGAGGCGTGCTTATTCTTTGGCCCGATCCCTTTTTCCAAGTAAAAATTCGCAATCTTTGGGTCATAATTGCTGCCCCTAGAGCGACCAGAATATCAGACAAAAAAGTAAGCAAGCCTCTTTATCAAAAGAGGCGTGCTTATTCTTTGGCCCGATCCCTTTCTCCAAGTAAAAATTCGCAATCTTTGGGTCATAATTGCTGCCCCTAGAGCGACCAGAATATCAGACAAAAATAAAGATTTTGGTCCATTTCATCCCCTAAATATTAACCGATCTTTTCCAAAATTTAACAATAGGGGTCTTCATTGGGCAGAACCCATCCTAAATGCAAAATTTCATGAAGATTGGTCCATAACTGTGGCCTGTATCGTGTTTACAAATTATAATGGACAGACGAACGGACACACATGTCTAGATCGATTCAGCTAGTCTAGATATGACGATTGGTATACTTAAAGGTGGGTCTAGGACCAATATTCCGCGGCTTTACAAACTCTTGGGGCTGCACAAAGCTCTAATACCCTGACAATATAATTGTGTAGAGTATAAACAGTAAGGAAAGTAGTAAAGTCGGACTGGGCCGACTATATGATGCCCTTCACCACATTGGGTATATTGTACATATGTATCCTTACAATTGTATGTCAATGGTCCCTCGAAGAAACAAAACGATTTATATTGATACACGCTATCCGGTACGCGCACTGTTAAAAATTTAATCTCAATCAAACTCCCGTTCGAAATACATATGGAAGCAATGGCTGCATCTGCACCAATTTCAACAAAACCCAGTAACGTCATTGAAGTCTCAATTTGGTAGCTTGTGCAAAATCGGAAAAACAATATATATGGAAGCTAAATCTTAACGGGTCTGCACGAGACTTAGCACACATCATGCTAGACTATTTTCAGTACTCTATGCCACATTTCGTGCAAATCGAAATCTAAATCTGAACCGATTTTCACTAAACTTAGCACACATCATTCTAGACTCAATTCAGTACGCTGTGCCAAATTTCGTGCAAATCGAAATATATTAAGGGACTTTGGTGCAGCATACACCTTAAATCGGACGAATATATCTCTATCTCTATCTCTATATATATAAAAATTACATGTATGTTCGTGATCGATAAACTCAAAAACTACTGCACCGATTTGGACCAAATTGTATGTACATGATCTATGGGGCGTGAGGAGTGTTTCTGTTTAGTTTGAAGTCCATCCGACAGATGGCGCAAAATGTATTTTTTTAGTGGGTGTTCACTATAATTCAAGAATTTTTGACCAAACGTTACGATTTTGACCAAACGTTACGAATAGGTCCTATGGGACGTGAGTAGTGTTTTTGTGTTTAAATTCAAGTTCGTCCGACAGATGGCCCTATATATAGCTTCTTTGTGTTTTGCCCGATTAGAGATTGGATGCTTAATCCGCGTGTGCCGACGTTAAGTATTCCAACTTATCAAATTGAAGTAAAATTAATTTAAATCATCAATTGAGAACGCCGAACCGATTTGACTCAAAATTTCTTTCAGTTGCATGTAATTGAAGTGGGAAGGCTTTTATGAAAGAACATTTTTAGAAAAATCGGCGACAGTCTTGCAAAACATACACTGCGTATCATAACTATAGACGCACCTTTAATTCAATTGGTATGTTAGTTGACAAATAAAATGGACCCATTAAGTTATTGTTCACAATAAAACAATCAAAAACACATATTATTCAACAAAAATAATTAATTTATTCTTTATGGTTTCGCCGAATTCTGCACTTTCAAAATTACTGGTGTTGCATAACTATAGACGCACTTTTACAAAATTAGAAAAAATTATGTTTTTAAAACTTAAATAAAATAAAATAACTTTTATATTTAATGGGTAGGGCCTCCCTTATTTTGAATAAGTTCTAAAATTTTATATATCACACTGTTGATCAAAATTTTTCGCAAGTTTTCATCGATTGACCGCCATTCATCGATAATCATTTCTTGGAGGTAAAATACAGTTTGGTATTGGCGGTTTTCTGCATAGACACGATGAGTCAAGATTCCACACATGTTCTCAATCGGATTCTGGTTGGAAATTTTAATATTTTTCGATTTTAACCATATTTGAGTATGGCGACTTTTATGAACTGGTGCGTTGTCCTGCTAAAAAACGAGTCCTTGATTGTTGCTGCTTTCCCAAAATGGCAATAATTTGCTTTCCAAGACTTGAACGTACTCCATTGAATTCATCCGACAACATGGAAATGTCAAATAAAGCATTCCGTGGCTATAAAATGCTGCCAAGGTGGCGGTTACCGAAATATCGTTATTTCTTAATACGATATTTCGGTGGTGGTTCCTTAATGGCCTTGGGAGCATTTTATAGCCTTTATTTGACATTTCCATGTTGTCGAATGAATTCAATGGAGTTCGTTCAAGTCTTGGAAGACAAATTATTGCCATTTTGGGAAAGCAGCAACAATAAAGGACTCGTTTTTTGGCAGGACAACACATCAGTTCATAAAAGTCGCCATACTCAAGTATGGTTAAAATCGAGAAATATTAAAATTTCCGACCAGAATCCGATCGAGAACATGTGTGGAATCTTGCGTCGTCGTGTCTATGCAGAAACCCGCCAATACCAAACTGTATTTTACCTCCAAGAAATGATTATCAATGAATGGCGGTCAATCGATGAAAACTTGCGAAAAATTTTGATCAACAGTGTGATGGATAAAATTTTTGAACTTATTCAAAATAAGGGAGGCCCTACCCATTAATTATAAAAGTTATTTTATTTTATTTAAGTTTTAAAAAAATATTTTTTTCTAATTTTGTAAAAGTGCGTCTATAGTTATGCAACACCAGCACTTTTGAAAGTGCAGAATTCGGCGAAACCATAAAGAATAAATTAATTATTTTTGTTGAATAATATTTGTTTTTGATCGTTTTATTGTGAACAATAACTTAATGGGTCCATTTTATTTGTCAACTAACATACCAATTGAATTAAAGGTGCGTCTATAGTTATGATACGCAGTGTATTTTGAAGAAACGGCTGGACTCATATGCCTGTCATTATGTGGGAAATACCATAAAGTGATACTATGCCGACAATTTACAGAGAAGTTCCTTATCGTACATGAAATACCGAATAAAAGGCAATGTATACGGTATTTGTTACTATATTCAAAGTACATAAAATCGTACTATGCAAAAATATGGACAAATATAATGAGGTTTAAAAGCGCACAATAATGGTGAGCTAATTATAAAACCAACACATGACATATATCCCGCACTATATCTGAATCTTGGCTGAAACTTGAACGTATTCTGAATAGGAAATAAAAAAACTGTCAATACATATATATATATATATATATAGGATATACCAAATTTTATTATATTCGGGAAGTGCCTTTATGGTTCCTCAAATATATTATTCATGATGTGAAATTTTTTTCCAATTTGTACCAATTTGACTCACATTTTCCGTCAATCGTTTTTAATTGCAGTGAGAACACTGCAAAAAAAACGGGTTTTGCCAAAGAAAAATTTGAGAAAAACATAAAATGTCGGAGATTGGAGTGACTGAAAAATATTTGGTGGAATAAGTTCGATCAATTGATAAGCAGAAATACCACACATACTGACATAATTTAATATGTAACAATAACAATATTACTTAATATTCTGGAGTATCAGTAAATGAAGGAAAGTATTATTCATATTTTTTGATTGTGGAAATTTGTCGTACATTTTTGGTAAATAGTGTCTGAAATATATTTTCAATGAATTCGTTAATTTTTACCAACCCCATATTGATGCAATTCTGATAAGGCAAAACAACGTTTGCCGGGTCTGCTAGTATATATATATATATATATATATATATGGGAGCTATATGAAAATCTGAACCGATTTTCACGAAAGTTAACACACATCATTCTAGGCTTAATTTAGTACCCTGTGCAAAAATTCGTGAAAATCAAAAGATGTTTAGAAACTTTGGTGCACCATTTACCTTAAATTGGACGAAAATATATATGAGAGCTATATCTAAATCTGACCCGATTTTCTCGAAACTTGATACGCATCATTCTAGCCTCAATTCAGTAAATTATGCTAAATTTCGTGCAAAGCGAAATATATATTAGGGCGTCCTTCGGCCAAATGAATGAATGCGACCTGTACTTTGTTTACAATTTAACAGATGAACAGACAGACGGACATGCATAAATCGACTTAGAAGGTGATTCTATGCATATTCTCAAAAGGAACCATGTGTCTATCTCGACATAATACCCTGTACCACAGTGTGGTATGGTTATAAAAATCAACTCCTAATTTTGGAATATTTTAAAAGAAATCCATAATAGGCCCTCAAAGACTATATTTTAGGTAAAAAGTTTTCTTTATTTTTCTCATGTATAAATCCATGTACTACAGTGAATCTATGACTAGTTGCTTGATTAGTTTGTCGGCTTGTTTTGCTGGATCTGTCGAGTTTTAGTTACGGTCGTCAACTCATAGCCTGTGCTCGAATCCAATTCAACTGTTCCTTTTGATGACGATGATGACCATGGCCATATAAATGCAGTCATTGCACACTGAGGCTACTGTGGCACGCAATATTTTTGTAAATGAGAAAAAAAACAAAAACAGATATTTGCAAATTGAACAACAAACCGCTTAGCTGATGGCCAATACAAATGGCCTGGTGAATGCATAGACACTGGCATACACACACTCGCACACTCCGATTATGGATGGATGGATAGCTGGACGCACGTATGGACAACCCCATCAAATGAAATGTAAAAAATGTTAGATCACTGTTACCAATGACCGAAAATGTTTTTGTTTTTTGGCTTTATGTGAATATTCAACGTTTTAGGTGGTCGCCGCCGGTTAGTTGGTCGTTTGCTAGGCTGTTTGTGCCGGACATCGAACATCACATCTGACTGCCGGGCAAAGTCAGGCGGTAAAAGTATTGCAAGTGCCATTGAACAGTTGTAGTAATTTGTCAGACAAATGTTATGATACGATGCCGATGACGCCGATGAACATTATGTGCATATAAATGTTTGGACGGACCGGCGGACATATTTGTGTATTTTTATTTCATTTGTAAATTTGTTGAAGTTTTTTGTTTGTTTGCATTGCAATTGAAGTTCATCTGTTGTCAGTTGAGTTTTGTAATTCAATGAATTGCTGTTGCAAAGGCAATTACCTTTTTTGGGGGGACGTTGTTTTTTGTGGATTGCCCTCAAACTTTGAAACATCAACAAGCCAAGAGAAAAAGGTGTTTCTGATGGTGTTGGTTTTTTGCACCTTAACAAGAGCTAAGGCACGAAGTTCAAGCAATAACAATATCGACAACAACAAAAACTTGGTTAATTCGTAAAAATTATTTTGGTTGGGTTTTATTTGCAGCCGTTCTTGGGCTCATTTTGGTTAATTTGTATTGGCGGTCGAAATGACCTTTTTTGGAGGAATCGTTGCAGCTTAGCAAAATAATGATTCGATGAATGACTGACTGACTTTTTGTCTGTTTGTTGGTTGTTGGCTTTTGTTCTTAACCTAAAATTAACTCCACATCAAATTTAATCACTTTTGAAATGTGGTTTGGTATTGGGTTTGGCAGTATTTTCATTTTTTTCTTTTGGGCCCCCAAAAATAAAACTTTGTATGTCGCTGAATTCGTGGAGCCCCCAAATTGTGTTGTTAACCCAACTCCACTATGCCATAACTTGACCAATTTCCACACACACACACACACAAAAATAAACTTAAACGGAATTCCTACGTTCATCAAATAAAATTACTTAACCATATACCTGAGATTTTGGCATGGCATGGCCTAATAATAATAAACTCACGCCTGCATGCCTGACCAGCAGCAGCGGCAGCAGCAGCATCCAATAACACTGTCCAGCCAAGTCTGTCAGTCAGTTAGCCAAACACTCTGGCCTGTCAAACACCCTGGTTTGTTTACACGACAACGATCGACTCCCCATTTTAAAATGGAGTGACCAGCGTGATTATACACAAGTCGCTCATTTCGATATTATGTATGACCCGAAGTTGGTTCTTGATTTTGTTTTGGGACCAAAGCACATTTCTTTCCTAAGTTAAGGGGCAACGAGAGATAAGTCCTTTTCTCCAGCACGTTGACAACAAAATTTACTTGGCCAAAAGCGATAATTCTTAAGATTCTGTGACAACTAAATTGCTAACTTTGTTCAAGTGTATGATGGCCAGGATGATGATAAAAGGGGTTGGCGGAGGTGTTGTTGGAGGAGGATGTGATTCTGCTATGCACTGAATATTTCCAGCATTTTGGTGGTTTCGCGGTATTATCTCCACAACATTGTTTGATTGTAACGATTTGAAAATTTGGCAAAGTCTACATTTTAGGCAGATAAGACGAGGGGAGGTACGGGAGTGGATTTTTAAATAATATTTTTGAGGCCCTTAATGAATGCATAGAATTTTAAAAAAAATATTTTTTCAGGGACCATTACCACTGGCGTAGATTTTTAAAAATAAGGACCTTTACAAAGGCGAGAATTTTTAAAAATATTTTTAAGCACATATAAGTGGATTTTTATACCCAAAAACACCGCGAATTTTTGCGTAGAGAAGGGCATCGGGCCAAAGAATAAGCATGCCTGTTCTGATAAAGATCGGTCAATATTTAGCGGGTAAAATGGACCCTGACTTTCGTGTGAAAAATGACAAAATTTTTATTCTATAGCGTATATATTTACCCCTGAAGAACAAAGACCCGAGAAGTTGATAACACATCCAATAGGAGTGGTTTACCTTTAAATTCATACCAATTATATGGTCGTATGTACTCGGTGGGTGTTACACGTAAATATATTTCATTACCATTACCACATTAGAGGGCGAAAATAAAGCGCAGATCACTTTGAAAATTTCTATGAGGATCGAGGTATGATCAAGGACCATGCCTATAATTTTCGGTGATGATCTGATATTAATATTGGGATAAAGTGGACCGAATATTTATACCCTACACAACTATGTTGTCAGGGTATTATAGCTTTGTGCAGCCCCCTCGACTAGCTGAGTCGATCTAGACATGTGTGTCCGTCTGTCCATTATAATTTGTAAACACTATACAGGCCACCTTTATGGACCAATCTTCGCGAAATTTTGCATGTAGGATGGGTTCTGGCCAATGAAAACTCCTATTATTTTTGGTAAAGATCGGTTATTAATTAGGGGATGAAATGGACCAAATACTTAATTTTTGTCGGTTTTTCAGGTTGCTCTAGAGGCCACAAATATGACGCGAACATCGCGAAATTTTACATGGAGAAGAGGATTGGGCCAAAGAATATGCATACCTGGCTTTTGTGTGAAACTAGAAACACTAGAGGGCGAAAATATTACGCTGATCACTTCGAAGTTATCCATGAGTATCCATGGGATGAAGTGGACCGAAAACTTATTTTTTTGTAAAGGGAATCTGGACAAGTAATTAGAAGGGCAAGAGGGTGAAAATATCGCGAAATAAGCTCAGAATATAACACAAAATTATATTGTCGTGGGAGTTGTGTAGGATATTATATGGTCGGCACCGTCCGACTATACTGTTCCGCTCACTGGTTAAAAATATATTTTAAGCATCTATACACAGGCGTGGATTTTTATAACCTTCACCACACTGTCGTACAGGGTATTATGTCTTTGTCCATATGTTCGTAACAGGCAAAAGGAAACGAGATAGACACATGGTTCCTTTTGAGAATATGCATAGAATCACTTTTAAGTCGATTTATGAATGTCCGTCTGTCCGTCCGTCCATGTATTTTTCGCATTTGTGATCCGATTTGGATGAAATTTGGCACAGTCCACTTATTTGGACCAAGGACGAACCCTATCGAAATTGGGAAAAATCGGTTCAGATTTAGATATAGCTCCCATATATATTTTCGTCCGATTTTATGTAAATTGTGCACCAAAGTCACTATATATCCTTCGATTTGCACGAAATTTGGCATAGCATTCTGAATTAAGTCTAGAACGATGTGTGTAAAATTTCATGAAAATCTGTTCAGATTTAGATATAGCTCCTATATATATTTTCGTCCGATTTTAGGTAAATAATGCACCAAAGTCCCTCTATATCCTTCGATTTGCACGAAATTTGGCACAGCGTACTGAATTAAGACTAGAACGATGTGTGTGAAATTTCATGAAAATCTGTTCAGATTTAGATATAGCTCCTATATATATTTTCGTCCGATTTTAGGTAAATAATGCACCAAAGTCCCTATATATCCTTCGATTTGCACGAAATTTGGCACAGCGTACTGAATTAAGTGTAGAACGATGTGTGTGAAATTTCGTGAAAATCGGTTCAGATTTAGATTTAGCTCCCATATATATTTTCGTCCGATTTTAGGTACTTAGTGCACCAAAGTCCCTATATTTCCTTCGATTTGCACGAAATTTGGCACAGCGTACTGAATTATGTCTAGAACGATGTGTGTGAAATTTCGTGAAAATCGGTTCAGATTTAGATATAGCTCCTATATATATTTTCGTCCGATTTTAGGTAAATAGGGCACCAAAGTCCCTATATATCCTTCGATTTGCACGAAATTTGGCGTAGCGTACTGAATTAAGTCTAGAACGATCTGTGTTAAATTTCGTGAAAATTGGTTCAGATTTAGATATAGCTCCCATATATAGTTTCGTCCGATTTTATGTAAATGGTACAACAAAGTCCCTATATATCCTTCCCTATATATTCTTCATTTCATGGTTATGGTCCTTCAAAAACGCGACGTCTGTTAGGATTCCATCTGTCGGCCCCGTCCGACTTTACTACTTTCCTTACTGGTTAAAAATATTTCTTAAATACCTTGAATTTTAAATGCTGATTTTGGTAATATTTTTTTCATGCCACATATATATCACAATGTTCTTTCGATTTTTAATATTTCCCCAACAGACATCGTATAATTTACTTCAGTGAAAACTATTTAAATTGTATATGTTGCGGTGATTGCTTGAACGTTTTTTTTTTCTGATTTTTTTCTGCTTTTGTTTTTTATTTCCATTGCAGGCGTAGCAGTAGACATGATGGATTCCAATGAATTGTTTTAGCAATGAGGTGCTGGAAATGATGCAGTTCACTACCGAACACAGCGATACGAGTATACCCTGGGCACAGAGTACAGAGTAAGTTCATAATACCACCACAACAGCCAGCCGCAAGAATTTAAGAGTAGACGAAGAATATTGCTTCATTTTTACGGAATTTTGTAATTGCTATATTATTTTGTATACCTTTGGCATTTACGGCAACTTCGAGGCGTTGTATAGTTGAGGTTGCGGCAGCAACATGGTATGGTGATGTAAATGTTCAGTGAATGATGGTGGTGACGGTGGTGTGGAGAAGTCACACCAAAACAGCATCAGAATTATACAGAAAAAAAAAACACTCTCTCGTGATCTTTTGTTTTTTTGTGGAAAATGCTCTTTGATATTTTTTTTCATGTGAGTGTGTGTGTGTTCTCTTTTCGAGGTTAATAAGTGTTTGCTTAAGTGAAACTAAACCAAACAATCCGACACTCCGACACAACAGCAAACGAGTTACAAAAATAGAACTAAAGCTTCATACACCCTACAAAAACCATATTTGAAAAAAATCACGTCTACGCAAATATTGGGACCTAGAGAAATCATTATTAAAAATTCACGCCATGAAAAATATTTTTTATTAAAAATCCACGCCTTGAAAATATTTTTTATTAAAAATCCACGCCTTGAAAAATATTTTTTATTAAAAATCCACGCCTTGAAAAATATTTTTTATTAAAAATCCACGCCTTGAAAAATATTTTTTATTAAAAATCCACGCCTTGAAAATATTTTTTATTAAAAATCCACGCCTTGAAAAATATTTTTTATTAAAAATCCACGCCTTGAAAAATATTTTTTATTAAAAATCCACGCCTTGAAAAATATTTTTTATTAAAAATCCACGCCTTGAAAAATATTTGTTATTAAAAATCCACGCCTTGAAAAATATTTTTTATTAAAAATCCACCCCTTGAAAAATATTTTATTTTAAAAATCCACGCCTTAACAAATATTTTATTTTAAAATCCACGCCTTGCAAAGTATTGTAAACAACAAATCCACGCCTTTGAAAAATATTTTTTTTTTTTTGGTGACCCCTCAGTGAGCGGAGCAGTGTATTCGGACGGGGCCGACCATATGATACCCTACACAACTTCCATGCAAATCTAACATTCTGGGGTTCTATATTCTGATCTTGGCAATATTTCGCGATATTTGCACCCTCTTGACCGACTAGAGGTCAACAAATATTACTAATATCGAGTAAAGATTTCCTTCATGGTGAGTGATGTGATGTTCGGCTTTCACTTATGGCCTATAGATCGACTCGAAAAAAAACACCAAAAATTAAGTTTTCGGTTTAATTCATCCCAAAATTAGTATCTGATCATCACCGAAAATTATATCCGTAGTAGTTGACCATATATGGATCCTTATGGAAAATTTAAAAGCGATCAGCGCTATATTTCTGGGTTACTGAATACTATATTAATAAGTATGCACCTGTAAATATTTAAGTGTATCTCCCACATCCGAGTACATACGACAATTTAATTTGTGTCAATTTAAAGGTCAACCACTCTTCTTGGATACATTATCAACTTATCGGGTCTATGCCCTTCAGGGGTAAATATATACCCCATAGAATACAAATTTTGTATTTTTTCAAACAAAAGTTGGGGTCCATGTAATCCGCTAAATAATAACAGATCTTTATCAAAACAGACATGCTTATTCTTTGGGCCGATCCCCTTCTCCATGTACAATTTCGCGATTTTCGGACCATAATTGCGAACTCTAGAGCGACCAGAAAAACCGACAAAAATTAAGTATTTGGTCCATTTCATCCCCTTAATATTAACCGATCTTTGCCAAAAACAATAGGGGTCTTCATTGGGCAGAACCCATCCTACATGCAAAATTTGGTGAAGATTGGTCCATAACTGTGGTCTATATGGTGTTTACAAATTATTATGGACAGACGGACGGACACACATGTCTAGATCGACTCAGCTAGTCGATATATGACGATCGGTGTACTTAAATTTCGCGGCGTTACAAACTCTTGGGGCTGCACAAAGCTATAATACCCTGACAACATAGTTGTGTAGGGTATACAAAAAACAAGTAATTTCCGGAACCTTGAAAAGGCATAATTTTAAAAATCTACCCCTATGTTGGTACCTTAAAAAAAATTTAAATATTTGGATCTTTAAAAAATCCACATTGCCACTGCATGTCGGTTATCCTTGAAGTCCTACTTTTAAAATGGTTCGCACACACAGGAATAATTATTGTAGGGTATTCAGAGTTCTTCTCTAACCTGCCCTCTCTGCCGTTGGACTTTTTTGTTCTTCTTTCCTTTTGTTCGCTCGTCCACGAATGTGATCACCAAAACAACAGTCGCTTATACAATGTTTCCATGTTGTAGTTGCAGTTTTTTGCTGTGTTACTCCTTCTGTTGTTGCAAGAAAGTATTTCATGAATGTTTGCGAGTTGTTAATTTAATTTAACACACAGATGGAGTTGGGGAGTTTCTTCGTGTTTTATGTTCTGTTTTTTTTTTCGTCTTTGCCTTCTTCAGGTAGAGTTATTAAAATAACGACAGGGCCAAGGGAACAGCGACAACAAGGACTTATTTATGCCATTGTTTTTATTTGGACAGATTCCCCGTAAGAACACCAGTTCGTTTCATTATGATGAGCTTGTTGAATGTTGGAATTGGTTAGGTGGTAGCGAGGTAGGTCGGTTGGTTGGTTGTTTCGTCGTTTGGTAGGACTGTATAAATGTGACATTGAGCAAGTAGAATACCATAAATTGCAGTCATAGAACTCATAAAAAATCTTGTTGACGTTCCACTCTACTCAAACGCACCTAATACCCAGCCTCCCTACGCTCCTGTCCTCGGCATTGTAACAATTATTTCTTGAGCGTGTGTGGTGTTTTACCCACCACAACCCAACATCCTGCTCCTACTCCTCACCACCATCATCATTATGATCACCGCTTCACATATTCTAATGTAACCGCCTGTAATTTAGTTTGGTGACACCTTGGAATGATGAGGAAGGATTCCTCCATTCTTGAGTGGTCGTTAAACTTTTACTTCATAGCTGCTGACTGTAATGGGTTTCGGGCAATTTAATGCGCTATATTTTAGTGAATTATTGCAGACAAGTGATGGATGTTTTGAAATTGTTTAGAAAATGTTGCAGAGCGTTTTTTTATTGCATTGTTAGCAAGGGTTGTTGTTGTTGCTGCTGCTGTTGTTTCCTGAGACGAAAATTACAACCAGCCACAGAGAAAGCCATTAAATTGTGATGAATGGAAAATAGTTCAAAAATCTAGGAAAAATACTTAAAAACGAAAACATTGTTTTCCAAAGAAAAATAAATTATGCAAAGGAACAGTCGACTATCGGATCTAATTTCGGTTCATAGCGGACGGAGCTGGGGTTTTTTTAAAAATATTTTTCAAAAAAAAGTAGATTTTTATACCCTACACAACTATTTTGTCAGGGTATTATAGCTTTGTGCAGCCTCAAAAGTTTGTAACGCCGCGAAATATTGGTCCTAGACCCATCTTTAAGTGTATCGATCGTCATATCTCGGCTAGCTGAGTCGATCTAGACATGTGTGTCCGTCCGTCTGCCCGTCTGTCCATTATAATTTGTAAACACTATACAGGCCGCAGTTATGAACCAATCTTCACGAAATTTTGCATGTAGGATGGGTTCTGGCCAATGAAGATCCCTATTATTTCACTCTTGAGGCCGCAATTATGGCCCAAACATCTCGAATTTTTACATGGCGAAGAGGATCGGGCCAAAGAATAAGCATGCGTGTTTCGACAAAGATCGGTCAATATGTAGCGGGTCAAATGGACCCTGACTTTTAGGTGAAAAATGACAAAATTTGTATTCTATAGCGTATAGATTTACCCCTGAAGGGCGTAGACCCGAGAAGTTGATAGTGTGTCCAAGAGGTGTGGCTGACCTTTAAATTGATACCAATTATACTGTCGTATGTACTCGGATGTGGGTGTTACACTTAATTATTTACAGGTGCTTAGGTATTCATATATTATTTAGTAACCCATTACCGCACTAGAGGGCGAAAATATAGCGCTGATAGCTTTGAAATATTCCGTGAGGTTCCAGTTATGGTCAATGACAACGCTTATAATTTTCGAGGATTATCAGATAATAATATTGGGATGAATAATAATATATTATCTAATAATCACCGGAAATTATAAGCGTTGTCACTTAATTTTTGTGTTTTTTCACAAAACAACCCACGGTGAATGGGAAGTGGACAAATAATTAGATGGACTGTACTGAATATTGGTAATATTTGTTGACCTCTAGTCGGTCAAGAGGGTGCAAATATCGCTAAATATTGCCCAAGCTCAGAACATAGAATCACAGATAGTTCGATTTTCGAGGAAGTTGTGTAGGGTATCATATGGTCAGCCCCGTCCGACTATACTGCTCCGCTCACTGGTTTGAGGTCTATTAAAGGTGTGGAGTTTTATACCCTTCACAACTATGTTGTCAGGGTATTTTAGCGTTGTGCAGCGCCAAGAGTTTGTAACGCCGCGAAATATTGGTCCTAGGCCCACTTTTAAGTATACCGATCGCTGTCAATCAATATAGACCTGTGTGTCCGTCTGTCTGTCCATTATAATTTGTAAACAGTTATGGACCAATCTTCAGGAATTTTTACATGTAGGTTCTGGCCAATGAAGACCTTATTGTTTTTGGTAAAAATCGGTTAATACTTATGGGATGAAATGGACCAAATACTTAATTTTTGTTGGTTTTTATGGCCGCTACAGACGCCGCAATTATGATCCGAACATCGCGAAATTTGAAATGGAGAAGGGGAGTGGACTAAAGAATAAGCATGCCTGTATTGATAAAGGCACTAGGGGTCATTATTATATGCAGAACATCACATATTTTACACGGCGAAGGGGATCTGAACAATTACTTAGATGTTTAGATGATGATCGGTCAATATTCCGAGGGTCAAATCAACCATAACCTAAAGTTACCACTGTTTTATTTTATGGATTAAATATTCACCTAGGGAAAACAAGATTTGGAAAATATGCCAGGATTAGAACGTGGAGCTGTTGATTTATAATCAATCAATAGAGTGCAAATATCTCGAGTATAGAACCGCAGAAATTATAGTTTGGTTTAAGTTGTGTAGGGTTTCATATGGTCGGCCACGTCCGATTATACTGGTCAGCTCACTGGTCTTTAAATATTTGTTGCAAGGTCAATCAATAAGGCGTAGATTTCTTTAAATATTATCGGTTGATGTTTTTACGTTGACCCCTTATAAAGTTTCAATTCATTCAAGGTATTTTGGTTATATATCCACCAAAGTGGATTTTTGAGATTTGTTTTAAAAAACTCTTCTTGACTACCCTCGAATGCAATGTCTGTGAACACAAAAATTAATAACTAATGGATAATAATGGTTACAGCTGCTTCCGCAGCTCATCCTTACGGTTACATATATCCTGTCTTTGTTTCAATTACAATGCGTTCAAGTCACGCATGCTATTTAATTTCCAAAATTGTTCAGTAACATTAAAATTTTAATTTTTTTAAAACAAAATATTAAAACGTAAGTGCTATTATAACGCCTTATCTCTTGACTTTGCTTTCTTCTTGTGTTGCAGTCGGAACTAAAATCCATTAACCTTTCAACAGTCATACTTGACGTTTGCAACCAGCCCAGTTGTCGTAACCCAACGACTGTTGAGTACTAACGATATTAGATTTGCTGTCTGTCGTATTTTATTTAATTTCCTTGTCTCGTGAATTTAATGGCTTTAACGCTCCTTTTAATAGTTATTTACGACGACAACAACAACAACAACGAAATCAAGTTTACCGCTTCCTAGCCAACTCAAGCAGTTAACAATTTGAGTTTCGTTGTTTTTAGTGACGATTTTGAAAGAGAGTTAAACCACCGATAGGAGGGTAACTTCCAGTTGACATTATGTCCACACGGTCGTCCCTGTCTGACAAATTTTCAGACTTTTGTGTGGACTGATATTACCTCGTCATTGGTTTGTATTTTGTGCCCGTCAATAGAAGTTGATAAATAAATTGCATACATTTATTTATTATTGCTATTGTTAGTCCGTACGTTCGGTCGATCGTTTTCTCATTTTTGTTTCCTGCTCTTTGCCAGCCAGTCAGTCAGCTCTCGTGGCCGTGTGGAACAACACCAACAAAATGTTAAACAGCCAAGTTATTAATATTCTTTGGTTATTATTTATGACATGTTGTTATTAAAGCTGAGGTTAAGAGTTTTGGCCGTCCGATTTTTTATGACTGGACTAACTTCGTCTACGCGGTACGTCGTTTTTCTTCTCTTTTGTTTCAGTTCAGTTCATTTCTTGTTTTTGGTTTATCACAGCCTTGTCGAGAGTTGGTAATTCAGTCATATTATTAACACTTGTCTGTGGCAAGGAATGGCAGAACAAAAAAACTGAACTAAAACAAATGCCATAAATTATTGTTTTTATTGTATATTCATATCAGGTAATGGTAAAGGATTTGACTTCTAATAAATTACAAAAAGAAAACGGAGTTGTGTTAGCGTTTTTGTTTTTTTTTTTGCATTTTCCTTAGGCACTCACAGCTGCCTGCGCGAGATTAACTTGTTAAATTTTTTTAGTGTGAATGAATGGATTTTGAAATTAAAACTAAAACTCAATGCGTTAACACATTGTAAAAATGAAAGGAGTTGTAAAATATAATGTTATGATTAATTATTGCAACATTTAAAAACAACTAAAAAACGATGCTTAGTTCCTCCCAGCCGAATTTTTTAAATATCAAACCATTTAAAATATCAAACCAGTAAGGAAAGTAGTAAAGTCGGACTGGGCCAATTATATGATACCCTTCACCACTTTGGGTATATTCAGCATATGTATCCTACAGTCGAAATTATATATGGAAGCTATGCTATATCTGAACCGATTTCAAGTAAACTTATCAGAGATTAATTTATATTAACTTCAGGACATTGTGTCAATCGGCCTAGCTATGGATCGTTAGTGCACCATTTACTTAAAATCGGACGGGAACATATATAGAGGTGTATGTAAATCTGAACCGATTTTCACGTCTCTATAGACTTAATTCAGTACGCTATGCCAAAATTCGAGCAAATCGAAAGATTTTAGGGTCTTTGGTGTACCATTTACCTTAAATCGGGCGAAACTATATATGGAGCTATATCTAAATCTGAACCGATTTTCACGAAACTTACGACACATCATTTTAGACTTAATTCTATTCCATATCTAAATCTTAACCGATTTTCACGAAACTTAGCACACATCATTTTAGACTTAATTCAGTACGCTATGCCAAAATTCGTGCAAATCAAATGATTTTCAGGGACTAAAGCCCGTAAATCGGAAAAAATATATATGGGAGCTATATCTAAATCTGAACCCATTTTTCCCAATTTCGTCCTTGGGCCAAATAAATGAGCTGTGCCAAATTTCAGCCAAATCGGATTATAAATGCGACCTGTACTTTGTTTACAATTTGA
Organism: Musca vetustissima; assembly: GCF_032173495.1. Classification (NCBI taxonomy): domain Eukaryota; kingdom Metazoa; phylum Arthropoda; class Insecta; order Diptera; family Muscidae; genus Musca; species Musca vetustissima. The sequence continues at coordinate 20,487 of NW_026872892.1, forward strand.
CATCAACAGACGGACGGACGAACATGCATAAATCGACTCAGAAAGTGATTCTATGCATATTCTCAAAAGGATTCCTTTTGCCTGTAACAAACATATGCACAAAGACATAATACCCTGTACCACAGTGTGGTGAAGGGTATAAAAATAATGGGGCTCCTGGGAGAATACTCACGTCATTATGGCATCGAAAAGACGTGTTGAAAAGGTGATTAAAAGTTTCAAAATATGTACCAGTAAGGATTACCGTTTTTTGGGGGTTATATCAAAACGGGGATCGATATTGATAATTTTTGGTAGTAAAATTTGACAGCTAATGAGAATACGAAATACCAAAATACAGTCACTTCAGTCGAAATCAAATTGGTTGTAATTTGGTATTTTTCTCATATAGCACATCCTTGTTCTAAAAAGTATTAATATGAACCCTAGTTTGTGCTAAAAAAATGTAATTAATGACCCAAATCGGTATTTTGGAAATTTTGGACACGTCGTGTCCAAACTTTTTAGAACAAGGATGTGCTATATGAGAAAAATACCAAATTACAACCAATTTGATTCAAAAACATGTCCATAATATCGAATACTGGGGGGTAAAGTTATATGGGGGCTACCCTAAAACTTGCAACAGTATCAATATTTTTTTTGTACGGTAATGTGTTATACAATGATTATACAAAATGCCAAATTACATCCAATTCGGATGAGACGGACAGACAGACGAACATGCGTAAATTGACATAGATCAATAATATACTCTGTGGGGGTCTCCGGTGAATATATCGAGGTGTTACAAACGGAATGACAAATCTCACGCAATTACGTCATTCTATTCTGCAAAAAAAGAGTTTGGTGCAACGTAGATATGGAAGTTATATCCAAATATGAACGAATTTCAACTAAACTTGTCACAGGTTAGGTTAGATTAATTTATGCACGTTTTGTTCCTAATGGACACCCTAATCTAGACTCAAATCAGTACGATATATAAAATTTAGTGATAAATTAAGAATTAAAATTAAATTAGGCAAAAATATATGGGAGCTGTATCACGAAACTTAACACACTGCATTCTAGACTTAATTCAGTACGCTATGCCAAATTTCGTGAAAATTGAACGATATATAGGGACTTTGGTGCACCATTGACATTAAATCTGAACCGATTTTCGCGAAACTTAACATACATCATTCTAGACTCAATTTAGTACGCTATGTCAAATTTTGTGCAAATCGAAGGATATATAGGGAACCGATTTGGTACACCATTTACATTAAATCGGGTGAAAATAGATATGGGGGCTATATCTAAATCTGAACAGATTTTTACGAAACTTAACACATATCTTTCTAGACTCAATTCAGTGTGTTCTGCATCGATTTTTACGAAACTTGGCACACATCACTCCAGGCGCAACTCAGTACGCTATGCCAAATTTTGTGCAGATCGAAAGATATATAGGGACATTGGTGTACCATTTACATAAAATTGGATGAAACTATATATGGGAGCTATATCTAAATCTGAACCGCTTTTCACGAAACTTGGCGCTCATCACTCTAGATTTAATTCCATACGCTGTGCAAATCGAAAGATATATAGGTACTTTGGTGCACCATTTACCTTAAATCGGACGAAAATTAATATGGGAGCTATATCTAAATCTGAAACGATTTTCACGAAACCCAGCAAACATCATTCTGAACCTAATTCAGTATCCTGTGCCAAATTTCGTGCAAATCGAAAAACAACAAAACTTGCCGTATATCAGTCTACACCTCATTGAATACTCTGTACAAAATCTTGTCTCAATCCGACCAATATTGGGAGTTTGTTGCACCATTTATCTTAAATCGGACGAAACTATATACGGGAGCTATATCTAAATCTGGACCGATTTTCTCCAATTTGAATAGGGTTTGTCATTGGGGTAAATAAGTGACTTGTGCCAAATTTCATCCAAATCGGACAATAAATGCGACCTGTACATGCATAAATCGACTCAGAAAGTGATTCTATGCATATTCTTAAAAGGAACCTATCTGGTTTCCTTTTGCCTGTTACACAGTGTGGTTATGGTTATAAAAACACTACACTTATGGTTGTCTTTTAAAAATATTAACCAGTGAGCGGAGCAGTATATTATACTCGGGCCGACTATATGACACCCTACAGAACTACCACGAAAAGTTAATTTTCTGCGGTTTTATATTCTGAGCCTGGGCAATATTTCTTGATATTTGCACCCATTTTACCGATTATAGATCAACAAATCCCTTTTCAAACACTGACATATTTTCCAAAAAAAAAATTGTAGTGAATATTTACGTCGTCAAATAAAAAATTGGTCACGTTGGGTTTTGGTTGATTTGACCCTCGGAATGTTGACCATCCATCATCTAAACAGCCGCTCTAAATATTTGGTCAGATCCCCTTTACCTTGTGAAATATGTGATGTTCTGCATATAATAATTGCCTCTAGAGCGACAAAAAAAATCTGACAAAATTAAAGTTTTCGGTTCATTGCACCCCCTGAATGAAATCTCGACTTCACCGAAAACTATAGGCGTCGTCCTTGCCCAAAATCGGAATTTCATGTACATTTTCAAAGCAATCAGCGCGACATTTCCGTCCTCTAATGGAGTAATAGTAACGCTATGCTCATAGTCACATTTACCTAATTACGTATAACTCCTACATCAGAGTACATACAGCCATATAATTGACATCAATTTGAAGGTCAACAACTCCTCTTTGATATACTATCAACTATCTCGGGTATAGGTCATTCAGGAGCAAGTATATACGCCCCAGAATAAAAATTTTGTAATTTTTTACAAAAAATTCAGGGTCCATTTGACCCGCTAAATATTGACCGATCTTTATTAAAACAGGCATGCTTTTTCTTTGGCTCGATCCCCTTCTCCATGTAAAATTTTACGATGTTCGGACCATAACTGCGGCCTCTAGAGCGACCAGAAAAACCGATAAAAATTAAGTATTTGGTCCATTTCATCCCATAGATATTAACCGATCTTTACCAAAAACAACAGGGGTCTTCATCGGTCAGAACCCATCCTACATGCAAAATTTCGTGAAGATTGGTCCATAACTGTGGCCTGTATCGTGTTTACAAAATATAATGGACAGACGGACGGACACACATGTCTAGATCGGCTACTTAAAGGTGGGTCTAGGACCAATATTTCGCGGCGTTACAAACTCTTGGGGCTGCACAGAGCTATAATACCCTGACCACATAATTGTGTAGTGTATAAAAATACAAATTTTATTTCAATCTGTCTAAAAATAAATACAAATTTTCTCACTGGTTTAAGCATTTTTAAAATATTTTAAAAAATCCAAGGGTGGAATTTACTATTAAAAATAATTTTAAAAAAATCCACACCTATGTTAGTCCTTAGAAAACATTAAAACATGTCCTTTAAACCATGCTTTAAGTTGTGATAGTCCTTGTAAAAATATTCACAACCATGCTCAACACAAAGCATTACTGGCTTCTCCATTCACTTCGATTCCATGGAATAACACACATCGTTATTATTAGCAAAATTATTTTAACGCATAGTTAAAGATTCACACACTGCAACTACCTGGGTCCATTAATAAAAATTAAAAAAAGAAATATATGAAATGAACGATGAACGAAGAAGAGAAATATGCATATTTATAGGCAAACCGACAACCACTTGCTAGTAATGAATCAATCCGGCTTCATCGCCAGTCCATGAATTGTATCCCCTCATCATTAATTAAATTGAACATTCTTTTGATCAACATGAGTGGTCTGGGTGATGTGTGTGTGAATGCATGTGTTCGTATGTGTATTGGCACACACAAGATGGAATTGATGGAATCTCTTGATGCCACTGAAGATCATTATAATTTAAATTGGGATTTTCAAGATATTTCCACAGATTATGGCCGATTGCCGCTGCCATTGCTGCTGCTGTTGTTGATGTTGCCACACGCACAAATATTTCCCATCATAATAATTTTTATTTTGTCTTCTCCCCCTCGCCGACGTGTCTACCTCAATGGCATCAACAGCTATTTTTAATAAATATTTTTACACATTTTAGTAATGCTATTGTTGTTGTTGCTGCTGCTTGTGGTGTTTTTTCGTTAATACTTAACTAAATGGTGTTTTCCTCGTATTTGTTGTTAAACAACAAACATGAACAGTGGTGAAAATAATATAAAAATATTAACAATTATAAAAAAATCAGTGAACACATTTGAAAAAATCCACGCCATTTTGAGACCTTATAACGAGTGGTTTTGTCTAAGGCTGAGGTGAGCTCAGTCGCAGCCAGGGTCAACTCAAGGACCCGCAAAAATTAAGTTAAAAACACGAGTGGTAAAAGTTAAATTCTTTATTGTAATACTTCTGTGTTTAGATAGAGAGTAACATGCGGGATATTCAATACGATGGAGTTATTAATTCGTTGATTGTCGTTTCGGTGTGTTGGGACTCGTTCCGTCGGGCTGATGGGGTGACTGTAATCGGCTTCTAATTATAGCTCGTAGCTCCGATTGTGGCACTCAGCTGTATTTGTATAGTCGGCTTCGGTTGTGTAGGTTTAGGTATTCGGCTTGTGTTATAGTAGTCGGCTTGGGTTATAGTAGTCGACTCGGATTGTAGTAGCCGACTCGGATTGATGTAGTCGGCTCGGGTTGATGTAGTTGGCTCGGATTGAAGTAGTCAGCTCGGGTTGATGTAGTTGGCTCGGGTTGAAGTAGTCGTCTTGGGTTATAGTAGTCGACTCGGATTGTAGTAGTCGTCTTGGGTTATAGTAGTCGACTCGGATTGTAGTAGTCGACTCTAGTTGTAGTAGTCGGCTCGGGTTGAAGTAGTCGTCCCGGATTGTAGTAGTCGGCTCATGTTGAAGTAGTCGGTTCGGGTTGATGTAGTCGGTCGGATTGATGTAGTGGGCTCGGATTGAAGTAGTCGGCTCGGGTTGCTGTTGTCGGCTTAGGTTGATGTAGTCGGCTCGGGTTGATGTAGTCGGCTCGGGTAGATAAAGTCGGCTCGGGTTGATGTAGTCGGATCGGATTGAAGTAGTCGTCTCGAATTGTAGTAGTCAGTGGGGCCCTTCGTTCAAACTCCTTCTGAAACGAGAAGAGTTATATAGAAGCGAACGAATCGCGGAAGCGAGCGATTCGCAGGAAGCGAACGAGTCGTGGAAGCGAACGAATCGCAGGAAGCGAACGAGTCGTGGAAGCGAACGAATCGCAGGAAGCAAACGAATCGCAGGAAGCGAACCAATCGCGGAAGCGAACGAATCGCAGGATGCGAACGAATCGCAGGTAGCGAACGAGTCGTGGAAGCGAACGAATCGCAGGAAGCGAACGAATCGCCGGTGGCGAACGAGTCGCGGAATCGAACGAACCGCACGTCGAAGGCTTCGGCCATGTTCGGTACAAGGTACTGTGGACACTGCCACAAATCGGTTTCGTTCGTACTTGGTCTAACTCCAGCACTCGACAATTTCTGTGAACGAAGCAGTATAGTCGGACGGGGCCGACACAACTTCCACGAACATCTAACTTTGTGTGCTTCTTTATTCTGAGCTTGGGCAATATTCGCGATATTTTCACCCTAGTGACAGTATAGACGTCTAATTACTTGCCTAGATTCCTTTCGCCGTGTGTTGTGTTGTGATGTTCAGCTTTCAATTGTGACCTATAGATCGGCTCAGCAACAAAACACATTAAGTTTTCGGTCCACTTTATCCCAATATTATTATCTGGTGATCATCGAAAATTGTAGGAGTTTTCCTTGACCATACCTGGAATCCTCATGGAAAATTTAAAAGCGAACAGAGCTATATTTCCGCCGTGTGGTAATGGGTTTCTAAATAATATATGAATACGTACGCACCTGTAAATATATAAGTGTACCTCCCCCGATCCGAGTACGTACGACAATATAATTGGTATCAATTTAAAGGTCAACTATTCCTCTTGGATATACTATCAACCTCTCGGGTCAATGTCCTTCAGGGCTAAATATATATGCCATAGAATACAAATTTTGTAATTTTCACACAAAAGGATCTCGAAGGAAATATTTGTAAAAAATCTACGTCTAAAGCTAGTGCTGGGATAATATGTGGTAATATGTTAGGATATTTCTAAAATGGACCCACTGTGCCATAAAAGTCTCTTATTTGTAATATTTTCTGCCACGTCCACGTAGTCAGCTCGGGTTGATGTAGTTGGCTCGGGTTGAAGTAGTCGTCTTGGGTTATAGTAGTCGACTCGGATTGTAGTAGTCGTCTTGGGTTATAGTAGTCGACTCGGATTGTAGTAGTCGACTCTAGTTGTAGTAGTCGGCTCGGGTTGAAGTAGTCGTCCCGGATTGTAGTAGTCGGCTCGGGTTGAAGTAGTCGGTTCGGGTTGATGTAGTCGGTCGGATTGATGTAGTGGGCTCGGATTGAAGTAGTCGGCTCGGGTTGCTGTTGTCGGCTTAGGTTGATGTAGTCGGCTCGGGTTGATGTAGTCGGCTCGGGTAGATTAAGTCGGCTCGGGTTGATGTAGTCGGATCGGATTGAAGTAGTCGCCTCGAATAGTAGTAGTCAGTGGGGGCCTTCGTTCAAACTCCTTCTGAAACGAGAAGAGTTATATAGAAGCGAACGAATCGCGGAAGCGAGCGATTCGCAGGAAGCGAACGAGTCGTGGAAGCGAACGAATCGCAGGAAGCGAACGAGTCGTGGAAGCGAACGAATCGCAGGAAGCAAACGAATCGCAGGAAGCGAACCAATCGCGGAAGCGAACGAATCGCAGGATGCGAACGAATCGCAGGTAGCGAACGAATCGCCGGTGGCGAACGAGTCGCGGAATCGAACGAACCGCACGTCGAAGTCTTCGGCCATGTTCGGTACAAGGTACTGTGGACACTGCCACAAATCGGTTTCGTTCGTACTTGGTCTAACTCCAGCACTCGACAATTTCTGTGAACGAAGCAGTATAGTCGGACGGGGCCGACACAACTTCCACGAACATCTAACTTTGTGTGCTTCTTTATTCTGAGCTTGGGCAATATTCGCGATATTTTCACCCTAGTCACAGTATAGACGTCTAATTACTTGCCTAGATTCCTTTCGCCGTGTGTTGTGTTGTGATGTTCAGCTTTCAATTGTGACCTATAGATCGGCTCAGCAACAAAACAAATTAAGTTTTCGGTCCACTTTATCCCAATATTATTATCTGGTGATCATCGAAAATTGTAGGAGTTTTCCTTGACCATACCTGGAATCCTCATGGAAAATTTAAAAGCGAACAGAGCTATATTTCCGCCGTGTGGTAATGGGTTTCTAAATAATATATGAATACGTACGCACCTGTAAATATATAAGTGTACCTCCCCCGATCCGAGTACGTACGACAATATAATTGGTATCAATTTAAAGGTCAACTATTCCTCTTGGATATACTATCAACCTTTCGGGTCAATGTCCTTCAGGGCTAAATATATATGCCATAGAATACAAATTTTGTAATTTTCACACAAAAGGATCTCGAAGGAAATATTTGTAAAAAATCTACGTCTAAAGCTAGTGCTGGGATAATATGTGGCAATATTTTAGAATATGTTAGGATATTTCTAAAATGGACCCACTGTGCCATAAAAGTCTCTTATTTGTAATATTTTCTGCCACGTCCATAAAGTTCGCCAAAGAAGACAGTCTCTCTTTTTGTAGCTGCTGCGTGGTAATAACAACAATAATGCATGAAGATGAAGTGGAATTTATCTGAATATCTCACCGCCAAGCTGTGGCATTTGTAGTGGTGCCGCCAACTCGTCCATAATCATGGGTATGTGTGTCTGTGTTTGTTGCACGTTTATTTATTTTAAAGCCTCAAGTGAAGTTTTCAGTTACGCAAAGTAATTTATTTTGCGCCACACGCGCTGTTTTTAATGACTTCATTAAATACTTCACTTTTTGTGTGTGTGTGTTTTGTTCACGAAGTGAAGTGAATTTGCACTGCTGTAAAATTCCCGCAAATTCTCAGCAAACTGGTACTTGAATAGCTGCTATGCTGAGCGTTTGTTTGTACGTATGTCTGTGTGTGTTTGGTTTAATGTGGTAGTTATATGATGATTGTATGGCAGCGGTATTGAGGCAACAAAAGAAAAAGGGTATTTGTTCAGCACCATTTCGAAAACTACGAAATATCTTCAAAAGTAGGTGCATATTATGTGGCAGTCAGTTAGTCAGTCATGCAGTACTAGTGGCAGCAAGAGATCAATTATGGTACACAGCAACAAAAAACGAAACAACTTCGTAAACCCTCAACTATGCAATTATCCACACACACACACCATCGTACATACATGAATTACTGGCCAGTATTCAGTTGCTACTTTAAGTATCTGTATGTGTGTTGGTGTTCATGCCTCTCTGTAAACCATTTAAACACAAAAAAATAGCATCAACCAATTTATGAAGTCTAATAAAGCCGATGAATGAGTAGAAAGATAAAATAGATGCTAATTTTATGTTGCCAGCGATTAGCTTTACAAGTAACAAAGCAGAACAAAAAAAAAAAGCAACCGAATCTAGAGAAGGTCATTATGGGAACTCTTCTTTTACGAAATTGTATTTCATTTACATGCAATTGTCCTTCACCATGGGCGGGGTTATTGACATTACAGATGCCAACATGTAAGATGATCGACAGATTTAACACAGCATCGACTGGGAGGAATATCAATCAGTAGCAATTGTTTTTGACAGGAGGTTACCTCGGTCCCTTTGTGCAGACATAGCCTTGTGCATAATTGATTTATAAGGAACACAGGTTGAATATTTTTTTTTCAAGAGACCAAAAGAACAGGAGAGGGTGTTTTAAAAAAAAATATATTGAGGGACCCTGAAAACATGCGTATTGTGATAACGATCGGTCAATATTTAATGGGTCAAATGGACCCTGACTTTGTGTGAACAATTACAAGATGTGTATTCTATAGCGTAGCGTTGTGTTGGCTGGTTGGGCCATATGGTTGGCCCCGTCCGAATATACTGCTCCGCTCACTGGTTATATTTTATTATACCCTTCACCACACAGTGGTACAGGGTATTATGTCTTTGTGCATATGTTTGTAACAGGCAAAAGGAAACGAGATAGACACATGGTTCCTTTTGAGAATATGCATAGAATCACTTTCTGAGCCGATTTACGAATGTCCATCTGTCCGTCCGTCCGTCCGTCTATGTATTTTTGTGACCAAAGCACAGGTCGCATTTGTGATCCGATTTGGATGAAATTTGGCATAGGTCACTTATTTGGCCCAAGGACGAACCCTATTGAAATTGGGAAAAATCGGTTCAGATTTAGATATAGCTCCCATATATATTTTCGTCCGATTTAAGGTAAATGGTGTACGAAAGTCCCTATATATCTATCGATTTGCACGAAATTTGGCACAGCGCTATGAATTAGGTCTAGACTGGTATGTGTTAAATTTCCTGAAAATCGGTTCAGATTTAGATATAGCTCCCATATATATTTTCGTCTGATTTAAGTTAAATGGTGTACGAAAATCCCCATATATCATTCGATTTGCACGAAACTTGGCTCAGCGTAATGAATTAGGTATAGAATGGTGTGTGTTAAATTTTCTGAAAATCGTTTCAGATTTAGATATAGCTACTATATATATTTTCGTCCGATTTAAGGTAAATGATGTACGAAAAACCTATATATCATTCGATTTGCACGAAACTTGGCTCTACGTAATTAATTAGGTCTAGAATGGTGTGTGTTAAATTTCCTGAAAATCGGTTCAGATTTAGATATAGCTCCCATATATATTTTCGACCGATTTAAGGTAAATGGTGTACCAAAGTCCCTTAATAACTTTCGATTTGGCACAGCGTAATTTTCGTGGAAGTTGTATAGGGCATCATATGGTCGGTCCCGTCCGACTATACTGCTCCGCTCACAGGTTATATTTTATATTTTAAAGGTCCATACCCAGGCGTGAAGTTTTTAAATGTATGGTTTTCAAGGACTAAAACTAGAGGAAATGGAAATATATATATATATATATATATAGTATTTCCTTCATAACACATTATATTATTTATATTTCCTAATCATGTCATTGTCTTTGCCAGCATCAATCTAACATTTCTACTAATTTAGTACCACCCCAGAATAACTTCTTTCAGCAAGTTTAATTAAAAATTAATTACCAGCATTCGAACACACACACACTCACATACAGATGAACATATGTTACATCAATTTTTCCATATATCTGGCACCCTGAGTATTCTACAATGTTTCTGGAAGATTTTCCCATGCTGATCATCTTAGAATGTTAATCAAATTTGAATTCCGTTTCAATTTCTCATTACTTAAGAATTTTCTTGTGCTTTTCATTTCCTATACTTCTACTTCTTCCACTATGTATTATGGGGTAAGGCAAGGCAAGCCAGCCAACCAAATGATGAGCTCATTTTTCATGGCATAGCATTCGGGATGAAGGAAAAGAATAAAAGAAGGAGAATTCCTTTTCAGGTATTTGATTGATTTTGTTATGAATTATTAATTATGATTAATGCACCTGATGCATGATGTGTCATGTATTACTACGTACATGCATACAGATATAGATGGATCGGAATATGCACATGCATGCATCTATACATGTGTGTGTTTGTTTTCCATTATTATCCTTTCTTAAGATTTGAATTTCAAATTGTACAAAAGATTACCTTTATGAATTGTAATGAATGTCGCCCAATGACTAGACACTACTGTGGATCTGTGTGCAGTCCATACCGCACCCCTATTTATTGTACATAGTTGGCTACTTGGTTGTTATTGTTGTTGTTGTTGGTCCAGCCACATTGGCAAATATGAATAATCACTTTGTTTGTGGCAGTAATGCCAAAGTCGTTTAAAGACAGGTGCTAACTGCGCTCAAATCGATCAAGCGAGGAGAGAGAGGTATTCACTCACATAGCCACAGCGGGCACAAGAGTCACTGGCGGATGAACAGGCGGATGCTGTAGCACCGATTCTGGTTGGCTGCCTAACCACAAATCGGCATCAAGCGCATGTGTAACCTTAAGCATTTGTATATCATCGTTTGGTGGGGGCCCTTTCACAATACAAGTCAAAGCAATTCCATAGACAGCATCTTCATCTTTGGGAGTAGCAGAGCCAGCCGCCTCGGCAGAGGAGCAGCATGATATTTGCTTTGAAACTCATGCTGATGATTGGAGGGATTTTTGTTGCCGTTGTTGTTTTTAGCGATGCCTGTATTTGGTGGTTTTGTGGTTGCCTGCTGATCATTTTCCTTTTATTATTTTTGTTGGGCGCTGTTGCTGCCGTTTGCTGCTATTGAGCTTACCTAACATTGCCTTGTTTTGGCCATATTAAAGGCCAACAGCAATAATCATTTAACATCAAATGTGGCTTTTGTCTTCTTCGCCTTCATGCCCATTCCTCCCTAATACTTCCTTTCAATTCAAAGGCATTTTCTACGCAAATTCATTTTAATGATGTTTGCCACAAGTTGTTACCACATATTTCCTTTCTTTTTGCTGATGTTTTAGTTCACAGCAACAGCAGCAGCTGCTACTGCTGTGCCAGAAAAAAAAACTAAAATCTGCATACAACAACGCAATACGTTAAAGAAAAATTGGCTTCCTCGTTTTCCAAGAGTGTTCGGGTCTTATTGTTGTTGTCTTGCTCATCGCTTCTCATGTTGCACATTATTGCAATGGTAATACATCTTAATGCAAACTGATTTAAAAGGGCATGGCGGGACATTGGGTCTAGTTTTCCAAGAAAATAGCAAAGAAACCTCTTCGACTTTTTTTGTCGGTTTATAGGATATCTTTTTATAGAAGGACCTTAAGTAAGAGTTTTGTAAAAAATATTTTCAGTGTCTCTTATAAGTGTTTTGCACAGACATTGCTAGTCCTCCTAGGATCTTTGCTATTGCAAATGGGATATATCGGTCCGCGTTTTGGTGTATCTCCCACATAACGGTATCTCCCAATAATCGCTATTTTGGGGTTTCCAAACGCTTTAATTTGGTATTTTGGGTTCTCATTGAATATTGATATTGAACCAAGTTTGAGAGTAGCTAACCCCGGTAACCCCAAATGCTCGGTATTTTGGGAATTATTGGATACATTTTCCAATAGAATTGGCTGTAATTTGGTATTTTGGGTTCTCATTGAATATTGACCCAAATTTCAGAGTATCACATATATAACGGTACTCCGTAATATTCGGTATTCTAGGTGTTTTGGCCACATTTTTCCACCGAATTGGCTGTAATTTGGTATTTTGGGTTCTCATTGAATAACACATATCAGTATCAAAAAGTATTAATATTGACCCAAGTTTCAGGGTAGACCCCATATTACGGTAACCCCAAATATTCGGTATTTTGGGAATTTTGGACACGTTTTCCAATCGAATTGGCTGTAATTTCGTATTTTGGGTTCTCATTGAATAACACACATCCATTCCAAAAATTATTAAAATTGAGCCAAATTCCAGGGTAGCGCCCATATCCAATATTCGGTATTATGGGAGTTTCGGACACTTTCCAACCAAATTGGCTGCAATTTGATATTTTGGGTTTTCATTGAATAACACATATCCGTACCACACCTTTTTAACATTGACCTAATTTTTAGGTTAGACCCCATATTACGGTACCTCCCAATATTCGATATTATGGGAATTTTTGACATTTTTCCAACCGAATTGACTGTAATTTTGTATTTGGTATTCTCATCCTCATTTTCGGTGTTTTGAAGGTTTAGGTCACAATTTTCCCCTAAAATGGCTGTAATATGGCGTTCGGGGTTAATGGAGGGTCTACCAGTAAGCGGAGCAGTACAATCGGACGGGGCCGACCATAAAATACTCTACACAACTACCACGGAACTCTATCTTTCTGCGGATGTTTATTCCGATCCTGGGCAATATTTCGTGATAGTCGCACCTTCTTGCCCGATTAGAGGTCAACAGCACCTCTTCCTTACACTGACATATTTTCCGAATATTACTAATATTCAGTACAGCCCTTCTAATTAATTGTCCAGATTCCCTTCACCGTTGGTTGTGTTGTGATGTTCAGCTTATAATTGTGGCCTATAGATCGACTCGAAAACACACAAAAATAAATTAAATTTTCGGTCTACTTCATCCCAAAATTATTATCTGATCATCACCAAAAATTATAGGTGTTGTCCTGGACCACAACCAGGAACCACATGGAAAGTATTTAAGCGATCAGCGCTATATTTTCCGCCTCTAGTGCGGTAATGGATTACTAAATAATATACGAATACGTAGGTGCATGTAAATATGTAAGTGTAACTTCCACATCCCAGTACCTACGACAATATAATTGGTATCAATTTAAAGGTCAACCACTCCTCTTGGATATACTATCAAATTCTCAGGTCTATGTCCTTCAGGGGTATATATGTACGCTGTAGAATATGTCCTTCAGGGGTATATACAGTGAGTGTAATAAGTATTTTGCCTCAATAAAAATTTGAAAAAATTCCAATATATACGCCTAAAGTCAGCAAACTAAAGATGTAAAATGAATTATGTATGATGGAGTATGTTTGTGGACATATTTAGATCGTATTTCTGCAAGAATCACAGCATAAGACCTATTGGTCTCGAAGATATTGGCCGAAATATATAACAATCTAAAAATGTTTATCAAAAAAAAGTATTTTGCTTTTTATTATTATTTTAGAAAAAATTGTTAAATAGAACACGTTTGGTATTTTTATAGTTACCATTGCGGGTAACGACATATTATAAGTGATTTGGCAACGATTCCAATAAACTACGGCATTTTTTCGCGAATATTTTCTCACATTTACGTTCAATACATTCTCCAGCAATATTTCATTTAATATTTGGTAATTTCTCGTTCTAATCTCAAAATCAGAGTATTAAAAATAGTCGTCGCGGCTTCAAAACATCCAAATATGTTAAGAATAATAAAAAAGAGGTTTTACAAAATATATCGCGAGGACAGGACCTTAAAAACTGTTAAAACCAAAATCCGACAAACAAATTATTTAAAAAAATATCGCGAAACCCCATTTTTCTAACTTCGAAAACTTTGTGGTTCATTATTATTATAGATCGACCCGTTTATTCCCTACTACATTTTATTCGCAACTGAGGGTGTTAATCGGAGATAAAATATAGAATCCGTATTTGCCACCAGCAACCACAGTTTTTCTAAAGACAATAGGATTTGACGAATAATGATGTTTTCTCCCAACTTCATGTATTGTTTTTTATTACTATTGCTTTAGAACTATTCATATCTTCGAATCTGACCCCCTTATTGGTATTTCCATTGCATATATTGGTTCCTAGATCAATATAACTGGACCATACAAATTTCGAAGTCAGAAAAATTGAGTTTCGGAAATTTTTTCAAATAATTTGTTTGTCGGAATTTGGTTTTAATAATTTTTAAGGTTATGTCCTCGCGTTATATTTTGCAAAACCTCTTTTTTAATATTCTACATATATTTAGGATGTTTTGAAGCCGCGATGACTATGTTTAATACTCTTATCTTAAGATTGGGACGAGAAAATACCAAATATTAAATGAAATACTGATGGATAATGTATTGAATGTAAATGTGAGAATATACCCACGAAAAAATGCCGTGATGTATTGGAATCGTCGACAAATCGCTTATAGTATGTGGTTAACCGCAATTGTAACTATAAAAGGACCAAACGTGTTTTATGTAATATTTTTTTTCTAAAATAATAATAAAAAGCAAAATACTTTTTTGTGATAAACATTTTTGGGTTGTTATAGATTTCGGCCGATATCTTCGAGACCAATAGGTCTTTCGCTGTGATTCTTGCAGTAATACGATCTAAATATGTCCACAAACGTACTCCATCATACATAATTCATTTTACATCTTTAGTTTGCTGGCTTTAGGCGTATATATTGGAATTTTTTAAAATTTGTATTGAGGCAAAATACTTATTACACTCACTGTATGTACGCTGTAGAATATTTTTTTTAATTTTTCACACAAAAGTTGGCCGCTCTTTATCAAAACAAGCATGCTTATTATTTGACATAATCCCATTCTCCATGTAAATGTTTGGGCCATAATTGCGGACTCCGGAGCGATCAGGAAAACCGACAAAAATTTAGTATTTGGTCCATTTCATCCCCTAAATATTAACCGATCTTTACCAAAAACAATAGGGGTCTTTATTGACAAGAACCTATCCTACATGCAAAATTTGATGAAGATTGATCCATAACTGTGGCCTGTATCGTGTTTACAAATTATAATGGACAGACGGACGGACACACATGTCTAGATCGACTCAGCTAGCCGAGATATGACGACCGGTATACTTAAAGATGGGTCTAGGACCAATATTTCGCGGCCTTACAAACTCTTGGAGCTGCACGAAGCTATAATACCCTGACTACATAGTTTGTAGGATATAATGATTAGTATAGGTCCATGCTTTGAATTATTCTCTATATAAAGGTCCAGTCTCCTTTTCGAAATTTTGAAGGTTCAAGTCTCAAGTCCAATAAAGTGGCTGTAATTTGGTATTTCAGGTTAATGGAGGGTAAAAATCATTTGTCAAGGAAACGGTCCACGTTTTAGATAAATAACATATAATACCATTGTTGGTATTTCGAAGAACGATATACTAAACCGTAAAAACCCATATTTTGGTTACAACCTTTTGGGACCACACAAACTTATAATATCCCAGCAATATATTTATGTAGAGGTCCTTGAGAAAATTCTTCTACCAATACTCCAGGATAATAGCAATCGAATTTCTGCCCATGGTATTTAAATTTTGATTTCATCTCTTTATTGTCAACAATAACTGAATGATTACCATTCTAAAAAAACGAGATAATAACAACACTTCTAAATCTTTACAATGTCAAAACAATGAAATATGATATCGTATGACAAACGTTTCAGAACCCATTTGCATATCGTAAACTAAAACCCACAAATTGCAACTGAACACAAATTAAGCCGACTATACCTGTATATGTCTTCCGTTCTCTCTCTATCTCCCTCGATCCATACTCTTCCCTTAATATAGATGTAAAATTGGCATAGCTAACAGAAAACATAACAATTTTATGGAAATTCCTATATCTTGACCATGAGATCTGCATATCGCCAGTAATCGCCCTGAAGAAAAGACGCGCGCACACACACACACACTCAGATGCACAGGAAAATCGCTGGGGCCACAAAACCACTCAAACTCAATCAACTATGAAGAATTATCGCTTCGCTGAGAAGAAATTATGGTTGTTTTATACAATTTTATGTTTTATGTGTATGCGAATGTCTATGATTAAAGAAATTGCTTCTGGGCTTAGATTGTTTCTTTCGACTCCTCAGCTTGAAATCGTATACTGACAGATGGACGGCGGGTGAATTGGTGGTAAGGTGAAAGGGAAACAGAAGTGAATTTACTAAGATGCGTTTTTTGCTAGCAAAGTGAAAGAATAAAATTACGAGCTATAAGGTTCCTTCTTATTTTTTACAAAACAGCAGAATAAAGAAATTGCTTGGAAAAACTGGATCAACGGCCACAAGTGGTAGGACAAATGGACAGACAGCTAAACGGATACAAAGATGTACGACAACTTTTTCTAGCACATAAACACAATGAGCTATCTGAAATCGGTGCTAAAGACATTTTTTACCCTACATTAAAATGAAAAACACTTTGGTCCTTGCAAAAAATATGGTCCCACGCCTCTTTGAGGTCCCTTAAAAATACTTTTAAAAATCCACAGACAGACCGACAAATTTATGGAAAACGATTTATAGCAAAATTAATACACGCTATTCGGTACGCCGCGTTGTTAAAAATATAATCTATATGTGGGAGCTATATCTAAATCTGAACCGATTTCCACGAAATTTAACACACATCGTTCTGACTTAATTCAGTCCGTTATGCGAAATTTCTTGCAAATCGAAGGGTTCAAAGGAACTTTGGTGCACCATTTACATAAAATCGGACGAACATATATATATATATATGAGCTATATCGAAATTGGAACCGATTTTCCTGAAACTCAACACTCATCATTCTAGACTCAATTTAGTACGCTATGCCAAATTTTGTGCAAATCGAAAGATATAAAGGGACTTTGGTGCACCATATACCTAATATCGGACGAAAATATATATGGGAGCTATATCGAAATCTGAACCGATTTTTACAAAATTTGACACACACCGTTCTAGACTTAATTCAGTACGCTATATCAAATTTCGTGCAAATCGAAGGGCATATAGAGACTTAGGTGCATTATTTACCTAAAATCGGACGAAAATATATATGGGAGCTATATCGAAATCTTAAACGAATTTCATGAAACTTAACACACATCACTTTATGCCAAACTTCGTGCAAATCGAAAGATATAAATGTACTTTGGTGCACCATATACCTAATATCGGACGAAAATATATATGGGAGCTATATCGAAATCTGAATCGATTTTCCCGAAACTTACCCCTCATCATTCTAGACTCAACTTAGTACTCTATGCCAAATTTTGTGCAAATCGAAGCATATAAAGGGACATTGGTGCACTATTTACCTAAAATCGGACGAAAATATATATGGGAGCTATATCTAAATCTGAACCGATTTTCACGAAACTTAGCACAAATCACTGTAGACTTCATTCATTAAGCTATGCCAAATTTCGTGCAAATCGAAAAATATATAGGTACTTTGGTGCACCATTTACATAAAATCGGACGAAAATAGATATGGGAGCTATATCTAAATCTATACCGATTTGTAGGAAACTTAACACACATCTTTCTAGACTCAGTTCAGTACATTGTGCCAAATTTCGTGCAAATCGAAGGATACAAAGGGACTTTGGTGCACTCTTTACCTTAAATCGGACGAAAATATATATGGGAGCTATATCTGAATGTGAACCGATTTTCACGAAACTTAACACACATCACTCTAGACGTAATTTAGTACGCTATGCCAAATTTCGTGGAAATCGAAAGATTTTAGGAACATTCGTGCGCCACTTAACTTAAATCGGACGAAAATATATATATGAGCTATATCTAAATCTGAACCGAAAGGTATATAGGGACTTTGGTGCACAATGTACTTTGTTCACAAAAATATATGGACGGACAGGCGGACATGCGTAAATTGACACAGAAAGTGATTCTATGCATATTCTCAAAAGGAACCATGTGTCTATCTCGTTTCCTTTTGCCTGTTACAAACATATGCACAAAGACGTAATACCCTGTACCACAGTGTGGTAAGAAGTATAAAAATCCACGTCTGGCTTTGGTCCAGGTTGATTTTTTAAAATTATTTATATGTTTTCTAGTTGTAGGGTGTACTTCTGTTTGACATTGTAAATTCTTCAACGCGTTTTGTGGAGAGAGTGCACGAAGAAAAAGGAGCAGTAATTTGTAACGAAAAAAGTGAATTGTATTTCGTTTAAAATTCTATAAAGTTAATAGACAAAGCAGCACCAGCACAAAATGTATGTTTGTTGGAAAAATAGCTGGCGGAAGACGTCTGATACTCTGCTGCTGCTGTTGATGATGATGACTTAGTGTGAGGCCAGAAATGGACGACAATGGTCTCACATCGAATCAAAGAATAGAAAAAGTAAACGCATTGGAGGCCGACCGTCCTGTCGGTCGGTCAGACGTTGGTAGTGGCCCTAGTTGGTATCTACTGGTGCCTGGTGTGTGTGTTTGATAGCCAAGACGTGTTGTACGCTGTGAACGTGGTCGCAATAGCAGTGGCAGTAGTCACCATCAGTGGTGCTCAGTGGTCATGTTAGACGTCCACCTCGTCAAGTTTCCACATCTAAAGCGAATTATAAAATAATAAATCATCGTTGTTTGCTTTTGCCTCAAGGAAAGTCCTCTAATTTATAATACGCGATGTGATATACATGACGCACACACACACACTCACATGCACTCATCCATATACATGTAACAATATAATACTTACACTGGAATACCTCAACGGACATTTGTCGTCTGTACTCTCTAGGTTCGTTACCAAACAACAACAATAAGGAGAAAAAAATCGAAAAAAGAACTAAAGCAAGTACATGCCATTCCAGCTAGAGGAGCTGTGCGTCGGGATGATATACAACAGAGTCACCAGATATGTTTGACTTTTTACACATTGTTTGTATAAAATGAGCCAGTCGGTGAGTGACTGAGTAAGTGAGTCGAGTAGCGTTAAACAAATTTCTATATGCGAATAGAAGTAACAAAAAAAAATCGCAGAATTTATATTCCCGGCTCGAATTGTTTACCAGTAAACATCTATCTCAGGACGGAGAAGAAGAACAAGAAATGAATGATTCTAATTGTATGGAGTGGAAGAAGAATGGCGAAGAGAGACATCGACTGGGGACAAAGATAAATATGTCGCTACAGTGGCTCATTTTGCGTGAGCCATATGACGGTTATAACAATCTGCCAACGCGTTTTAAAACTGCAACACGTAAACAGGTGATTAGGATCATAATTATTAGTTTTTGGTTAATGACACATGTTATCCGGTACGATGGCATACAGGCAGCTAATCTAAGATTTTACCATAACCGAAATGGCTTCCAGTCACGTTGTTAAGTGGCTACCAAAGATATTAATAGATATTGTTTATAGCTATATTTATGAAAACTTGAAAAAATATTAGTAGTGAAATTCTATGGAAATTAATATTGTTTTCTATGGAAATTAAAATGGATTAGATTTTTATACCATACAAAACTATGTTGTTAGAGTATTTCAGCTTTGTGTGGTCCCAACGACCCGAAATATTGGCCCTAGATCACCTTTTTGTATACCGATCATCATCATGTTGACTAGCTGAGTAGTTCAGACATGTGTGTCAAGAGAGTAAAAACATTTTGATATATAAACCCAGGCTCGGAATATAGAATCACAGAAACATAGAACTCAGAGTTAGTTCTTTATCGTATGGTCCGCCCGGTCCGACTATATCGCTCCACTCACGCCGGATAGGCGTGGAGTTGCTCACGTCGAGTTATTACCAATATTTTTTCAAGGTCCCAACAGCTCAGAGCGGATTTTTTAAATATTTTTTTCATTGTCTCAACCGCACAGAATGTATATTCAGGGTGTTTGATATAGTTGTGGATTTTGTAAAAATTATTTTTCAAGATCTAAAAAGAGTCGGATTTTTATATCCCACTCAACTATGTTGTCAGGGTATTATAGCTTTGTGCACATAGAGTTTGTAACGCCGCAAAATATTGGTCCTAGACCCACCTTTAAGTATACCGGTCATATCTCAACTAACTGAGTCGATCTAGACATGTGTGTCCGTCTGTCCATTATGATTTGTAAACACGATACAGACCACAGTTATGAACCAATCTTCATGAAATTTTGCATGTAAGATGGGTTCTGGCCAATGAAGACCCCTATTGTTTTTGGTAAAGATCGGTTAATATCTAGGGGTTCAAATGGACCAAATATCTAAGTTTTGTCGGTTTTTCTGGTCGCTCCAGAGGACGCAATTATGGCCCAAACATCTCGAATTTTTACATGGAAAAGGGGATTGGGCCAAAGAATAAGCACGCCTGTTTTGATAAAGATCAGTCAATATTTGGCGGATCAAATGGACCCTGACTTTTGTGCGAAAAAATACAAAATTTATATTCTATAGGGTATATATTTACCCCTGAAAGACATAGACCCGAGAAGTCAATGGAATATCAAAGAGGAGTGGTTGACCTTTAAATTTATACCAATTATATTATCGTATGTACTCGGAGGTGGGAGTTACACTTGAATATTTATAGGTGCTTACGTATTCAGATATTATTTAGTAAACCATTACCACACTAGAGGGCGAAAATATAGCGGTATGGTGAAGGACAACGCCTATAATGTTCAGTTATGATCAAATAATAATAATGGGATGAAGTGGACAATTGAAAGCCGAACATCACAACACATCCCACGGTGAATGAAATCTGGAATATTTGTTGACCTCTAGTCGGTCAAGTGGGTGAAAATATCACGAAATATTGCCCAAGCTCAGAATATATTGAACCACACAAAGTTAGATTTTCGTGGAAGTTGTGTAGGGTATCATAGGAATTGGTTAAAAAAGGGTTTTCAAGCTCTCCATATAGGCATGGATTTTTGATTTTCTTTCGTGGATTTTAAAGGAATATTTTTTGAGGGACTTATTAAAAATTATTTTTCATTTGCTCAACATAGGCGTGGAATTTTTTTATGAATATATTTCATGAACGACTTTTTTTCAAAGATAACGAAGGCGTGGATTATTTTTAATGACTTTTTTTCAAGAAAAATCGGTTCAGTTTTAGATATAGCTCCCATATATATTTTCGTCCGATTTAAGGTAAATGGTGTTCCAAAGTCCCTATACATCTTTCGATTTGCACGAAATTTGGCATAGCATTCTGAATTAAGCCTAGAACGATGTGTGTTAAATTTCCTGAAAATCGGCACAGATTTACATATAACTTCCATATATATTTTCGCCCGATTTTAGGTAAATTGTCCACTAAAGTCCATGGAAATCTTTTGATTTGCGCGAATTTTGGCATAGCATACTGAATAAAGCCTTGAATGGTGTGTGCAAAGTTTCGTGAAAATCGGTTCAGATTTAGATATAGCTCCCATATATTCGATTCATCCGATTAAGGCGATTGGTGCACCAAAGACTCTATATATCTTTCGATTTGCACGAAATTTGGCATAGCGTACAGAATTGTGTCTATTATAATGAATACAAAGTTTCATGAAAATCGCTCCAGATTTAGATATAGCTCCCATATATTGTTTCGCCCGATTTTAGGTAAATGGTACACCAAAATCCCTGGAAATCTTTTCATGTGCACGAATTTTGGCATAACGCACTGAATTAAGTCTAGATTGATGTTGCTAAGCTTCGTTAAAAGATCCATAGCTAAGCCGATTGACACAATGTACTGAAGTAATTAAAATTAGTATCTGGCAAGTTTCCCTGAAATCGGTTCAGATATAGATATACAACAAAAACGCGACGTCTGTTAGCATACATATGTAGAATGTACTCAAAGTTATGAACTACTTTTCTTACTGGTTCTTCTATTATTATGAATGTGTGTGTGTTTTTTTAACCCCACTGTCTCCAATATTTACTATTCACTTCCCCAGTTCTAATATAGTGGTCTTGTGTTTCATTTCACGCGTTGGCATACAATGTTTTTGCAAAAATTATCACCAAGACATGCTTTTCAAATGAATGTTGGTTTTTGAACACCACCAACGAACTCCAGCAGCAGCAGCTAACATCGACAACAACAACAACATCAAATGACAAAGACATGGCAAATAGAACAACACAATTTCTGTTATGAAAAATACCAAAAATATAGAAACTTTGTTGTTTGTGCTGCTGCTGCTGTTGTTGTGTGAAATGCGAAATGTAGAAACTTTAACAAGATTACAAATAAATCTACCAACACACACACATACACATGTACATGCACTTTCTGAACAGAACGTACGACATTCAAATTACAAAGAACCAGAAATCAAGCCAGCGGTCATAAAATTTCCATACGGTGGCCAAAAACAATCTGTTCGGTGGTGGCTGTAACATTACATGTATGACGGAGATATGTATGTCGGTGTGTGTAACAGTTTGAAGTTGCAAGTTGTCATGTTTTTTTAAATTCCATATTCAGTTTCTAATAAATGTCTGTGTATGCGTGTGTGTGTGTATGTGTGGTTAACTATTTCATGAACGATTTACTCTTTGGGTGCCAAGTTACACCAAGTTCAGACGTGGTTTTAAACTATTTTTAATTGCTCATATGAATTATTTGTAACTACTGCTTGGTCTGTCCGTCTCTCTGTGGCCGTCTGTCCATTCTTCCTACTGACTGTCCAATAATATCTGTTCGGGTATCTTGTTAACCAATACCAGAATTCTAATTAACAACTAAACTAACACGTATTAGGTTTTTTTTCTCGCAATTGTTGTTCTTGTTATTATTTTTCAAGATTGTTATTTTTTATTTTGATTTTTTTTCAATTCTAATAGTGATTTGTCGTTTCGATAATCATTCACACATGTGGCTGATTGTTGTTGTACTGATATTTTTCAAATTTATTTGAGAGTATGTATGAAAAGTGAGGATCAGATCTATAAACGCGAATTTGCAAACTGAATTTAAAGAGACTATAGATTTGAATACGAAGATAGTCGTGAATTTTTATACCCTACACAACTATGTTGTCAGGGTATTATAGCTTTGTGTCCGTCCGTTCGTCTGTCTGTCCATTATAATTTGTAAACATGATACAGGCCACAGTTATGGACCAATCTTCACGAAATTTTGCATGTAGGATGGGTTCGGCCCAATGAAGACCCATATTGTTTGTGGCAAACATCGGTTAATATTTAGGGGATGAAGTGGACCAAATACTTAATTTTTGTCTGATATCTGGTCGCTCCAGAGGCCGCAATTATGGCCCGAACATTGCAAAATTTTACATGGAGAAGGGGATCGGACCAAAAACTTTATTTTTGTCTGATTTTCTGGTCGCTCCAGAGGTCGCAGTTCTGGCCCGAACATCACAAAATTTTACAAGAAGAAGGGGATCGGGACGAAGAATAAACACCCCTTTTTGATAAAGATCGGTCAATATTTAGCGTGTCAAATGAACCCTGACTTTTGTGTGAAAAATTACAAAATTTGTATTCTATAGCGTATTTATATTCAGAAAATCAAATTCTCGGAGGAGTGGTTAGCCTTTAAATTGATACCAATTATATACCAATTATATTGTCCTATGCAAATATAGCGCTGATCGTTTTGAAATGTTCCATAAGGTTCCAGTTATTACCAAGTACAACGCCTATAATTTTCGGTGATGATCAGATAATCATTTTGGGATGAAGTGGACCGAAAACTTATTTTTTTGTGTTTATACCCTTCACCACACTGTGGTACAGGGTATTATGTCTTTGTACATATGTTTGTAACAGGCAAGAGGAATCGAGATAGACGCATGGTTCCTTTTGAGAATATGCATAGAATCAATTTCTGAGTCGATTTATGCATGTCCGCCCGTCGGTCAGTTGATGTTCGATTTTTAACAAAGTACAGGTCGCATTTATAATCCGATTTGGCTGAAATTTAGTACAGCTCATTTATTTGGTCCAAGGACGAACCCTATTGAAATTGGGAAAAATCGGTTCAGATTTGTATATAGCTCTCATATATATTTTTGTCCGATTTACGGACTTTAGACCCTGCAAATCATTCGATTTGCACGAATTCTTGCATAGCGTACTGACTTAAGTCTAGAATGATGTGTGCCAAGTTTCGTGAAAATCGGTTCAGATTTAGATATAGCTCCCATATATAGTTTCGCCCGATTTAAGGTAAATGGTGCACCAAAGTCCCAGATAATAGCGTACGGAATTAAGTATAGAATGATGTGTGCCAAGTTTCGTGAAAATCGGTTCAGATTTAGATATAGCTCCCATATATAGTTTCACCCGATTTTTTGGTAAATGGTGCACCAAAGTCCCTATATATCCTTCGATTTGCACGAAATTTGGCATAGCGTACTGAATTGAGCCTAGAGTGATGTGTGCCAAGTTTCGTTAAAATCGGTTCAGATTTAGATATAGCTCCCATATATAGTTTCGCCCGATTTTTGATAAATGGTGCACCAAAGTCCCAGAAAATCTTTCGATTTGTACGAATTTTTGCATAGCGTACTGAATTAAGTGTAGAATGATGTATGCGAAGTTTCGTGAAAATCGGGTCAGATTTAGATATAGCTCCTATATATAGTTTCGCCCGAGGGTGTAACTGTCACGAAATATTACCCAGACTCGGAATAAAAATCCACAGAAAAAGAGTGCTGTGCTAGTTGTGCAGGGTATCGTATGGTCGGCCGCGTCCGACTATACTGCTCCGCTCCTTCAAGGACCATACATAGGCGTAGATTTTAAAAAATATTTTTTAAACATTTTTTTCAGGGACCATACATAGGCGTGATTTTTTTTTAATATTCCTTTCAGGGACCATTTCCACTGGCATGGAGTTCATTCGACCCTCGTTAATTTATTGCTACCTTTTTTTTTTATTGATTTGGTGTTAATATTGCATATTGTGGCTGGCAACATGTATGCCATGCATATTAGTTTGCAATCACCGAGCAACCCACGTTCGGCAGCCGCGCACTGGCAATCCAATGGTATGTACGTATTCTTGTACTCATTGCACACATATGTACATATTTTTTAATTAGATTTCTCGCGCTCTTCTAAATGCCAATGCAAACAACAAGAACAAGTTCGAAATTAAATAAAATTTATTATAATTTGATTGGTTTAGATTTTAATAGATTGCAAATAACTAAATTAATGGCAAATCAGGCACCCAACCGGTCCCACCTGACCGCTTCAACACCACACCATGTCGATAATTATGGTGACAACATATCGGCTTAAAATCGAAACAAAACATGTTCGATGCAAATTAAAGGCAAACCCAAACGCACAATAAATTCATTTCAATTCACTTAAATTCGAACTGAAACGACTAATTTGTCTAATTTCCATCAGATGTCCGTTTAAACTTGGTTTAAACGGTATGGAATGGAATTGATTTTAGTTTTTAATTTGTTTTGGTCAATTTATTTTAATAGTTACACCTTAATGTGTAACACAGCTGTTTGTTGTCGTTGTTTCTGCTGTTACTGTTGTTTATGTTGTTGTTGTGGCTATTATTCCATTAAAAGTAACAGCCATGTCCATTCAGATTAGACTTGATGTGTTGACACTGATATTGAACGTTGGCAAAATGTTCAACCGATTTTAGCCAGTCAGCCACTCAGCCAGCAAGCAGGCAACATTGTTGCAGTTTCCAGTGTTGGTTTATGATCAATGTCTTCCACGGCTCAGTCTGACATTATGATACATGTTGTAAATTGTTTTATGTCAACAATTTGGACAATAATTGTTGAATTTATGAGTGCTACTCTATTGTGTGTTAACACAATGGAGAACGGATTTTTTATTTGTGTTACACACAATATATATATATATATAGATTTTACATAAGTATATATAAAATATTTTTTCGAATACTTTAGTAGGCGTGGATTATTTAAAAAATATTTTTTTCGAAGACTTCAGTAACCGTGGAAATTTTAGGTGAGGGTCACTCTTGGCTCAAAGGGTTTTTGCAAATTCGCACTAGAACGGTACCAACAGTTCTAAATGTGATACCACTTGTATTTGGCGAACCGGTAGAGCTAGAACTCTTCAATTTTAAATGAGCGTCACTGATGGAGTGTAGAATAGACATAGCAAAGAGGTTTTTGGACATTCGAACTATAAAATTTGGAATGCGAATAAGGGTTGAGATGTAGGGTCTATTTAAGGAGATGGTTTTGAAAGCGTGTACTCATGTGTACGAAAAGTACTATATGGTACTACATTTGGTACAAATTTAATTTAGAGATACAAATCGAGCTGGAATCCTGGAATTTGAAATTAAACCTTTCACCTTTCAAATGTCGAATATATTCGACATCTATCTTCCTTTGAAAATTTTCGGTTATCCTATGTACCGTTACAATTGATGTCTTTGTTTTTTTCTGAAAGACAGACAAAACTTTCCGAGGGTTAAAATAAGAATTGCTTTTTTTCTAAACTCTGTGCCTTTGATTTTAAGTACAAAATTTTAGATTTTTATTCCGTCAAAAATTTTTTTGACACTGAAAGGGTTAACATTACAGTCTGAGTGTATGATTGGGATATGAACGTAGTTTTGGAAATTTTTTGCTTATGTGTACGAAAAGTACTAAATCGTACTATAATCGGCACAGTTTGGATTTGGGTGAACCGATAGAGCGGGAACAATGAAATTTGGAGTCGGGATCAATGTAGGGGTGTGGAATCGGTGTCAGAAATCAGTTTAAGAAATAAATACTTCTGGGTACTAAATTGGGTACAATTTCAATTTTAGGTGAACCAATATAGCTAGAATCATGAAATTTGTAATCAGGATCACTCTTGAGGTGTAAGATTGAGATATATAAAAGTTTTAGAAATTTGTACTAATGTGTACTAAAGTTGGTACAATTTGAATTATGAGTGAACCGATCGAGTTGGAATCCTGAAATTTTGATTTAGGATCACTGTGGAGGTGTAGAATTGGGGTATGTATGAAGGTTTGGAAATTGATACTACTATGTACTAAATTTAGTACGATTTGATTTGAAATTTTGATTTAGAAATACTGTGGAGGTGTAGAATTTGGCTATGTGGGAAGTTTTGGAAATTAGTACTACTGTGTACTAAATTTGGTACAGTTTGAATTGTGGGTGAACAGATGGAGTTGGAATCTTGAAATTTTGATTTAGGATCGCTGTGGAGGTGTAGAATTAGGGTATGGTACTATTGGTACAATTTGAATTGTGGGTGAATCGATCGAGTTGGAATCCTGAAATTTTGATTGAGGATCACTATGGAGGTGTAGGATTGAGGTATGTAGGAAGGTTTGGAAATTGGTACTACTATGTACTAAATTTAGTACGATTTGATTTGAAATTTTGATTTAGAAATACTGTGGAGGTGTAGGATTTGGTTATGTGGGAAGTTTTGGAAATTGGTACTACTGTGTACTAAATTTGATACAATTTGAATTGTGGGTGAACAGATAGAGAATCTTGAAATTTTGATTTAGGATCGGTGTGGAGGTGTAGAATTAGGGTATTTAAAAAGTTTTGGAAATTGGTACTAAATACTATGGGGGTGTAGGTTTGTGGTATGAAGTAGGTTTTAGAAATTCATACTACTATGTACTAAATTTGGTACAATTTGAATTGTGGGTGAACCGATAGAGTTGGAATACTGAAACTTGGATTTAGAATCAGTGTAGGGGGTTGGATTGGGATATGTAGAATGCTTGGGAAATTTGTACTACTGTGTACTAAATTTGGTAGAATTTGAATTGTGGATGAGCCAATAGAATGGGAATCATGAAATTTGGATTAAGGATCAATGTGGGCGTGTAGGTTTGGGTTAAGTAGGATGTTTTGGAAATTCGTATTACTCTGTACTATATTTAGTACAATTTGAATTGTGGGTAACCAATGGAGTTAAAATCCTGAAATTTTAATTTGGAATCATTGTGTAGGATCGGGATATGCAGGAAGTTTTGTTGGATGGTTGAGGAAGGTTGAAGTCAGGATCACTATAGGGGTGTAGGTTTCAGTTTAAGAAAAAAAAATACTTATGGGTACTAAATTGTGTACAATTTGAATTTTAGGTGAAACAATAGGGCTAGAATTATGAAATTTGTCAGTCAGCATCACTGTTGAGGTGTACTAAATTAAGTTACTTATGGAAATAATGTATGTTAAATGGAACTTAATTTGGTAAAATTTGGATTTGGCTGAATCTTTAGAGCTCAAATTATGAAATGGGTCTCAAATTCAATTTATGGTCGATATTAGTGTGTGGATTGCTTAGTTTTTCTGACATATACAGTTTTCTGTGAAAATTACATTAATATGTTAATACCTGTTTAAATATTACCCACATTCGCTTACGAACGTCGATTGGCGCTGATTTCTTAAAAATATTTTTTTTTTGATTTTTTAAATGTGTTTTCTAAGACTTCTGTAGGCTTGGATTTTTAAAATATTTTTTCGATAACTACTGTAGTCGTGGATTTTTTTAAATTTTTTTTCTAAGACTTCTTTAGGCTTGGATTTTTAAAATATTTTTTCGAAGACTTCAGTGGGCGTGGATTATTTCAATATTTAGAGGATATTTAGCGGTTAAAAATATTAGTTCTGTGCAGGTTATCATATGATAGGTCCAGGGTATTATGTCTTTGTGCATATGTTTGTAACAGGCAAAAGGAAACGAGATAGACACATTGTTCCTTTTGAGAATATACATAGAATCACTTTCTAAGTCGATATATGCGTGTCCGTCCGTCCGTCCGTCCGTCTGTCCATGTTAAATTGTAAGCAAACTACAGGTCGCATATATGATCCGTATTGGATGAAATTTGACATATATCATCTATTTGGTCAAAGGACTAATCCTATTAATATTGGGAAAAACGGTTCAAATTTAGATATAGCTTTCATTTATATTTTCGCCAGATTTAATGTAAATGGTGTACCAAAGTCCCTATATATCTAACTAATACTGATACTGACTAAATTAAGTCAAGAATGATGTGTGTTAAGTTTCGTGAAAATCTGTTCAGATTTATATAACTCCCACTTATATACAGGGTGAGATGAAAAAACTGCAACCAACTTCAAACTGCTATCATTTCTAAGCCACTCGTCCGAAAGCTGTTAAAATCGTGATGGAACAGAAGGAAAATAGTCTGAAAAGAGCTAAAGAGCATGGCCGAAAGTGGTGAACTGCCGAATTTGGTTTTCTTCGATGAGAAAACATTTGCTGCCCAGCAGTTTGTAAACAAACAAAATGATCGTGTTTACTTGCCAAAGAGGTCAGCTGAAAATGTGAACCTACGGCTGGCCACCAAAACCCAAGCGCCGGCCATGGTGATGGTGTGGGCCGCCAGAAAACCGATAGTAGCTCTTCGCTCGTATTAATCGAATATCATCAGAATAAATGTTTAATATTATCGCGAAAATATTCTGGAGGGTGTATCCTGAGTGTGATGGTAGACGCGCCAACCAAGAATGGTTAAAAAATGAAGTTCCTCCCTGCATATCCAGCGCATAATGGGAAAGGGCCAAAATACCGCAGAGCAACAATCGGGCAGCGTGTGATGGTTTCATTGGCCGTTTGAAGGTCATAATTCGCGCCAAAGCACTATAGGTCAAATGACCACTTTTTCTGTGCGAAATTCATTACGCCAATAAAATCATAGTATTCGTCATAAAATTTGGCCCAACTGATTTTTTTTTTTTTGAATCGCTATTGTTGAATTCGAAGGAATCGGTTCAGATTTGGATATAGCTCATATACATATTTTCGTCCGATTTTATGTACATGGTGCACCATACTGCCAATATTAGTCCGATTTAGACAACATTTTGCACAGAGAACTGAATTAGATCTAGATTGATATTTGCCAAGTTTAGTTGAAATGGGTTCAATTGTAGATATAGGTCCCATATATAGTTTCGTCCGATTTTATGTAAATAGAGCACCATACTGCCAATATTGGTCCGATTGAGACAAAATTTTACACAGAGTACTGAATTATGTCCAGATTGATGTATCCAAAGTTTTGTTGGAATCGGTTCTAATTTAGATATAGTTCCCATATATAGTTTCGTCCGATTTTAGGTAAATGGTGCACCAAACTGAAAATGTTTGCCCGATTGGGACAAAATGTTGCACAGCGTACGGAATTTAGTCGAGTTTGACATCTGTGAAGTTTTGTTGAAATCGGTCCAGATATTATGTAAATGGTGCACCGAACTCCCAAATTTGGTCCGATTTAAACGAAATTTTGCACAACGTACTGAATCCCGTCCAGTTTGACATCTATTAAAGTTTTCCTTGAGATAGGTCCATATTGAGATTTTAGGTAAATGGTGCACCAAACTTCTAATATTTATAGGATTGACATCCAATTTTCTTATAGATTTCAGAATGTCATGTGTATGGTTTTTATTGGCTCAAATATCTATGTAGATCACATTTGGTTTTTACCCGTGAAGTGTAATCAGCCCAGTTCGACTTTACTACTTTCCTTACTGGTTTTAAAAATATTTAGGACCAAATACCATTAAAAAGAACAGATTTATTGATTTTTTGTTACGATTATAATCTAGCTTTTAAAACAAATGAACTTCGATGTAAAACTAGTTTTGATTTCTTCCCCAAAACATCACCTACATTCCTTACTATACTCTTCATTAATTTTTAAATTCTTCCGACATATGCATTTATTCCGGTAATCAACATAGTCCACACTGAATTATTTCATGCAAGTTGCAACCATACTAATTGCAGTTAATTACCAATACTCTTCTGTCTCGATACTCAATCGAATTCTGTCATTGACAATTCCCTACTTACATGTTCTAGTTTATATTTTTTTTCTCCAAACTATTGTCATTATTAAATAGAAATGTGCAGATATGCACGCGCACACACACTCACACGTCCAACACATTTGTAACGGCAATTTCCACACCAGCCCATATACGGCCGTAGCGATACAGTTTAATGGATTTTCTTCATTCATTATTGTTCCATTTAAAGTCTTATGGGAAAAACTGATATGGATATAAGAATGTATATATGAGTACCATGTACGAGTATTGGCATTTTTAATCTAAATATTCGTATTAAACGACAAAAGTTGTTGTTTTTGTTTATTTCGTCTTGTTTATTTTTCCAGTTCGTTTTATCTGTCCAGAAACAGTGTTGGAAAACTTTAAATGTTAACCCGTTTAGGGAAATATAATTTTTTTTCAATCTAAAGTGGCAAATTCGGGACTGAAACCGGGACTCAGAATAATGAAAATGGGTGAGGTCCTTATTTCTGTAGGAGTTGTGTCTCTGAAAAATATTTTAAACCAGTGAGCGGAGCAGTATAGTCGGACGGGGCCGACCATATGATACCCTACACAACTACCACGGAACTCTAACTTTTGCGTATGTTTATTTCGAGCCTGACCAATATTTCGTGATATTTGCACCCTCTTGAGCGATTAGAGATCAACAGCACATCTTCCTTACACTGACATATTTTCCGAATATCCCAATATTCTGCACAGCCCTTCTAATTACTTGTCCAGATTCACTTCACCGTGTGTTGTGTTGTGATTTTCGGCTTGTGGCCTATAGATTGACTCGAAGAAATACAAGAAAAAAAAAATAGTTTTGGGTCCACTTCATCCCAAAATTTTAATCTGATCATCACAGAAAATTAAAGGCGTTGTCCTTGACCATACCTGGATCATCAAGGAAAATTTCAAAGCGATGAGCGCTATATTTCCCCCCTCTATTGTGGTAATATGTTACTAAATAATATATGAATACGTAAGGTCCTGAAAATATTTACGTGTAACTCGCACATCCGAATTGGTATCAATTTAAAGGTGAACCACTTCTCTTAAATATACTATCAACTTCCTGGGTCTATGTCCTTCAGGAGTAAATATATACGACATAGAATACAAAATTTGTCATTTTTCACACAAAAGTCAGGGTCCATTTGACCCCCTAAATATTGACCGACCTTTATCAAAACAGGCATGCTTATTCATTGGCCCGATCCCCTTCTCCATGCAAAAATTCGCGATGTTTGGGCCATAATTGCGGCCTCAGGAAAACCGACAAAAATTAAGTATTTGGTCCATTTCATCCCCTTAATATTAACCGATCTTTACCAAAAACAATAGGGGTCTTCATTGGGCAGAACCCATCCTACATGCAAAATTTCGTGAATATTGGTCCATAACTGTGGCCTGTATTGTGTTTACAAATTATAATGGACAGACGGACGGACACACATGTCTAGATCGACTCAGCTAGTCGAGATATGACGATTGGTATACTTAAAGGTGGGTCTAGGACCAATATTTCGCGGTGTTACAAACTCTTGGGGCTGCACAAAGCTATAATACCCTGACAACATAGTTGTGTATTTCGCTTGCAGCCTGGTTTTGCCAAGGGTTAAGACTAGAGGATGAACATCTCTTACATTTGCTTTGGTGGTGGCGGCAGGGGCATAGTGATTATAATTTGTCTGTTGGCTTTTAAACTTAAATTAGATACTCGCATTGAATGGTAAAGTAAAGCAACCCTGGTATGAGCGAAATATAACAAACTGGTCCGAAGCTAGAAATGCGAAGAAAATCCAAACCAAATATGCGCAAGGAAGACTGCAAAGAAACTGATGCTCATTCTATGCGTCTTGTGTGCTTCTCAATTGTTTTTTTTCCTGCTTAAGTTATAATGTCTCTAAACTAGAAAATTAAAATAGCAAAACTGTCAAATGCACGCTGTGTGGTGATGTGGCGGCAGTCTGTGCCATCTAACCACATCGCACTCGAAGCTTTAACGCATCTCAGCATCATCATCAGCCCATTTTCTAATGAAACTCATTTTGGCTTAGGTAACCCTTCTTCTTGTTGTTGGCCGATGATCCTTCCCCACCTCATCTCCGCACTGCAGGAAGTGCCAAAAGAAGGAAGTGGATGTGAATGTATTTGGCATAAAAGCAATTTAAGAATTGAAGTTTATGTTTGGTTGTTGTTTAGCGAAGTTGTTGCTTAGTTGGAATTTTGCGTCAACCTCAATTGTTTGCTGTTCGCCATGTCATAAGCCTGACTATTTTTCTTAGTGTTTTAGTTAAAAATTCATACACATATGGGATAAGAAGATAAATGACGAACATTTTCATAAATTAGCATAAATATTTGTTAGGTTATGTTTTAGGGTTTTTTGTGTTTAAAGCGATTGGATGTTCGCTTCATCTGCAAAAAAAATCACCTGTAACAGTGATCATAAAGAACCCAAAAAATATAAAAATATCCTGAAAAATATTTTTTTTTAAATCTACGGAAAGGAAAAGGTTGTGAAAAATATTTGAATAACATCAGGGCTAAGGAGAGGTCACTGAAACAATTTTTTAAAAAATTTACGCCTGAGGATTTAAGTCTGAAAAATATTTAAAAAAATCGAAAAAATATTAAAACCAGTGAGCGGAGCAGTATAGTCGGACGGGACCGACCATACGATACCCTACACAACTACCACGTTACTCTAACTTTCTGCCGACGTTTATTCTGAGCGTGGGCAATATTTCGTGATAGTTGCACCCTCTTGCCCGATTAAAGATCGACATCACCTCTTCCTTACACTGACATATTTTCCAAATATTCCCAATATTGAGTACAAACCTTCAATTATTTGTCCAGATTCCCTTGTGTTGTGATGTTCGGATTATAATTGTGGCCTACAGATCTGAGTACATACGACCTATAAACTTCTCGGGCCTTAGTCCTTCATGGGCAAATATATACGCCATAGAATACAAATTTTGTCATTATTCACACAAAAGTCCGGGTTCATTTGACCCGCTAAATATTGACCGATCTTTATCGAAACAGGCATGCTTATTCTTTGGCCCGATCCCCTTCTCTATGCAAAAATTCGCGATGTTTGGGCCATAATTGGTCCATTTCATCCCCTAAATATTAACCGATCTTTTCCAAAAACAATAGGGGTCTTCATTGGCCAGAACCCATTTCGTGAAGATTGGTCCATAACTGTGGCCTGTATCGTGTTTACAAATTATAATGGACAGACGGACGGACGGACACACATGTCTAGATCGCCTCAGCTAGTCGAGATATGACGATTGGTATACTTAAAGGTGAGTCTAGGACCAATATTTCGCGTCGTCACAAACTTTTGGAGCTGCACAAAGCTATAATACCCTGACAACATAGTTGTGTAGGGTATAAAAATGACGACTGAGAAGTGGTCACTGAATGCTAAATTCAGGCCTTAAAAATATTTTTTAAAATCCAAGCACTATCTTTTTTTAATCAGACCCAGAAAAAAGTTTTTTTTTTATAAATCCATACACTGATTTTTATACCCTTCACCACACAGAGTATTATGTCTTTGTGTATATGTTTGTAACAGACAAAATAATCGAGATAGACCCATGGTTCCTTTTGAGAATATGCATAGAATCAATTTCTGATATCTTCGTCCGATTTAATGTAAATGGTGTACCAATGTCCCTATATATCTTTCGATTTGCACGAAATTTGGCATAGCGTACTACATTAAGTCTAGAATGATGTGTGCAAAGTTTCGTGAAAATCGGTTCATATTTAGATATAGCTCCCATATATAGTTTCGCCCGATTTTGGGTAAATAGTCCACTAAAGTCCCTATATATCTTTCGATTTGCACGAAATGTGGCACAGTGTAATGAATAAGGTCAAGAATGATGTGTGTTAAGTTTCGTGAAAATCGGTTCAGATTTAGATATAGCTCCCATATATATCTTCGTCCGATTTGAGGTAAATGGTGTACCTATATATCTTTGTATATATATATATATATATATTCATCCGATTTTATGTAATTGGTTCACCAAAGTCCCTACATATCTTTTGGTATAGGGTACTGATCCATTGAAGTAATATAAATTAGTCTCAAGTTACGCAAGTTTCCCTGAAAATATTTTTTTATAAAACCATTTAAAAAAGCAGGTCTGAAGAATGAATGCTAAAAATATTTATAAAAAATCCACACCCGAGGAAAGGACCCTAAATTTTAAATACAGGCCGGAGGAAGGACCTTAAATATTTCTAAATAAAAAATCCAAGCCTGAGGAAAGGATTCTGAAAAATATTTTTAAACAAGTTAAAAAGTGTCAGTCGGTGTTGCCGACAGATATATACCCTCACCTTGTGGTTTGCGGACGATGTTTATCATTTGTGTGGTAGATACCAGAAGGAGTGGTCCAATGTGCCCCATCTTCCTACATTATCTAGACTTGGTAAAGATAATAGGTTGTGAAAAGCTTGGTTTAAATCGGACGTTCAATTCGGCTGATATTGGATTTATAAATATTGAAAATGTTGACCCTTTGTTGGGGAGGTACCAGAAGGAGTGGCATTGATCCACTCCTTCTGGTACCTCCCAAACTTCAGACTTGATCTATCGCATCTTCAAACTTTATTTGGTCTTGGTAAAGATAATCGGTTGTGCAAAGTTTGGTTCAAATCGAACATTCCAATCGCCTGATATTGGATATATAAATATTGAACATGTCGATCACTTGAGGGGGAGGTACGAGAAGGAGTGGGCATATGGGTCTCATCTTCAAACTTGATCTGGTCTTGGTAAAGATAATATGTTGTGCAAAGTTAGTTACAAATCGGACATTCCATTAGCCTCATATTGGATTTATAAATATTGTAAATGTTGACACTCTGTGGGGGAGGTACCAGAAGGAGTGAACCAATGTGCCCCATCTTCCTACTTGATCTAGGCTTGGTAAAGATAATAGGTTGTACAAAGTTTCGCTATAATAGGATAGTCCGTTTGCGTGTTATTATAAAATTAATTTTTAACAAAATTTTGACCATTATGTGGGGGAGGTACCAGAAGGAGTGGCCCAATGGGTCCCATCTCCAAACCTTATATAGGCTTGGTGAACGTAATAGGTTGTGCAAAGGTTGGTTCAAATCGGGCATTCCATTCGCATGTTATTGGATTTATAAATATTGAAAGTTTTGACCCTTTGTAGGGGAGGTACCAGAAGGAGTGAACCAATGGATCCCATCTTCCTACTTGATCTAGGCTTGACAAAGATAATAGGTTGTACAAAGTTTCGTTATAATCGGACAGTCCGTTTGCAAGTTATTATAAAATTAATTTTTAACACAATTTTGACCATTTTGTGGGGGAGGTATCAGAAGGAGTGGACCGATATTCCCCATCTTTGAACTTAAACTAAGTTTGGAATAAATATTAAGATGTGCAAAGTTTGGATGAAATCGATTATCCCCTTCGAGAGTTATCGTGCGACCAGCCAGTCAGATAGACGGACGGACTCCAAATTTTCTGAAACGAATTTGGTCCAAAGAAACATGGAGTCTAAAACCAATATTTCGATGGGGCAAATTTTCACCGTATCAAGGTGTATATACCCTCATTAGCCATAAGGCTGAGAGTATAAAAATCCCCATTGAAAATTCACGTCTTTTATTCCACTGTCCTTTCCCAGTTTTTTGTTGTTGTATCTCCCTGCCTTTGGATATTTATGTATTCATATGAAGATAGTTTGCAGATAGTTTTTAAAGCTCAATGCCCATCTTCTCTATAAGCGGTGCAGCTAAACGCAGGTTGTCAATCATCTTCGGTACACAAACAGCAAAAAAAGAAAAAAAAAACATTTAAGTCAAGCTGCATAATACACTCTCAACATCTACGTTTTTTCTGTAGTTTTCATATTCTGCAATTCTACTTTTTATATGCGGTGTGTATGTTTGTATGTGCGTATGTTTTCTTTTCCTTTAGCATTGATGCCTAGTTAGTTGGTGTTATTGTTGTTTATTCTTGAACGTACTTAAGATCGCAGTGAATGTCTTTTGCAATTTTAATGAGTTGCAGGCAATATTGTCGATAGAACCTGGAGGGAGACGCTATGATTGGCAGGAAAGAGGAAGATGAAGCAGAAGAATTACCAGATCAACATGGTATTAAAGCCAGCTGAACTATGGCAACCAGCAAAGGAATGAACCGCGTCATCAGCGTCTCCTTTAACTGTATTGAACTCATCGTTCTATTATTGAAGAGACAGAGTGCTAAAGGCTACGGTAGAAGTCAAACGAAGTGAAAAGCAAATAGTCCATGGTTACGCATAAATATTGCAAAGGTACAAAGTACGAAGTATCTGGTTATGTGGTGGTCGATATATACAGCACGCCTAGTACCATGATAGTCTCTGAAAATTTACTTAAAAATATCCACTAATATTAGACCTTAAAATTTTTTCTTAAAAATACCAAAGCCATAAGAAAGAAGTTAAAAAATATATTTTTTTAAATATAATTAAAAATATTCTTTAAATAATCCACTCCTTGAAACAAAATCTTTAAAAAAAATCCACATATATTAGTCCATGAAAACTATTATTTGAAAAAAAAATACTTGGCTTATAAAATAGGCTTATATATAAATCAAAAAAAAAAAAAAAAAAAACAAAAACAAAAAACTGTAAGGAAAGTAGTAAAGTCGGACTGGGCCGACTATATGAATTGTATGTCATTGTTCCCTCGAATGAATTTATCATAGGTTGCAGAAAGACATGAGTATGGTCTTTCTGCAACCTATGATAAATTTAAATTCATTCAGGGCGATTTAGATTCGTCTGCGAAACATGGGACAAATTTATGGAAAAAGATGTATAGTAAAATTCAAACACGCTATTCGGTACGCCGCACCTAACCTAAATCAGACAACCGTTCGAAATACATAAGGAAGCTATGGCTTCATCCGCACCAATTTCAACAAAACGCAATAACGTCATTCAAGTCTCAATTTGATACGTAGTGCATAATTTCGTGTTAATCGGACAAACATTCGGAGTTTAGTGCACCATTTATGTAAAATCTGACAAATATATATGTATATGTGGGAGCTATATCGAAATCTGAACCGAATCCGAAACATACCGCAAATCATTCTAGACTCAATTCAGTACGCTACACTAAATTTCGTGCAAATTGAAGGATATATAGGGACTTTGGTGTACCATTTACATAAAATCGCACATGTCAGAAAATATATATGGTAGCTATATCTAAATCTGAACCTATTTTCACGAATCTTAACACTTACCGTTCTAGACTTAAATCAGTGAGCTATGCCAAATTTCGTGCAAATCGAAAGTTATATAGAGGCTTTGGTGCACCATTTACATAAAATCGGATGAAAACATATATGGGAGCTATATCGAAATCTGAACCGATTTTCCAGAAACTTACCATTCATCATTCTAGACTCAATTTAGTGTGTTGTGCCAAATTTCGTGCAAATCGAGAGATATATAGGGATTTTGGTGCACCATTTACATAAAATCGTCCGAAAATATATGTGAGAGCTACATCGAAATATAAACCGATGTTCCCGAAACCTACCATTCATAATTCTAGACTTAATTCAGTAGGATGTGCTAAATTTCGTGCCTGTTACAAACATATGCAAAAAAACATTTTATTCTGGACCTAATTATGATGTGTATCAAATTTCGAGAAAATCGGTTCAGATATAGATATAGTTCCCATATATATGTTCCGATTTAAGGTAAATTGGACACAAAAGTCTGTATTTATCTTACGATTTGCACGAAATTTGGCATAGGGTACTGAATTGTGTCTAGAATGGCGTATGCCAAGTTTCGAGAAAATCGGGTCAGATTTAGTATTTGAAACCCTATGCAAAATTTTGTGCAAATCGAAAGACATATAGGGACATTGGTGCACCATTAACATAAAATCGGTCGAAAATATATAAAGGAGCTATATCTAAATCTGATCCGATATTTTTCAATTTCAATAGGGTTCGTCCTTGGGCCAAATAAGTGAGTCCTGCCAAATTTCATCCAAATCGGATTATAAATGCGACCTGTACTTTGTTTACAAATTAACATCTACAGACGGGGGGACATGCATAAATCGACTCAGAAAGTGATTCTATACATATTCTTAAAAGGAACCATGTGTTTATCTCGTTTCCTTTTGCCTCTTACAAACATATGCACAAAGGGTATAAAGATTTCTTTAAAAAAGCCACGCTTATGATGGACCTTGAAAAAATATATTTTTAAAAAAGTCCCCGCATATGATAGACCTTGAAAAAATATTCTAAAACCAGTAAGCAGAGCAGTATAGTCGGACGGGGCAACCATACGATACCCTACACAAACTTCCAAGAAAGTCTTACTTTCTGTGGTTCTATGTTCTGAGCTTGAGCAATATTTCGCGATATTTGCACGCTCTTGACCGTCTAGAGGTCAACAAATATTACTAATATTCAGTACAGCCCCTGTAATTGCTTGTCCAGATTCCCTTCCGGTTATGTTGTGATGTTCGGCTTTCAATTGTAGCCTATAGGTCGGCTTGGAAACAACTCAAAAAGTGGGTTTTCATCCCAATATTATAATCTGATCATCACCGAGAATTATAGACGTTGTCCTTGACCATAACTGGAACCTCATGAAACATTTCGAGTCGGTCTGCGCTATATTTCTGCTCTGTAGTAGGGTAATTGGTTATTCCCTATAGAATATAAATTTTGTAATTTTTCACACAAAAGTCAGGGTCCATTTGACCCGCTCAATATGGACCGATCTTAATCAAAACAGGCATGCTTATTCTTTGGCCCAATATCCTTCTCCATGTAGAAATTTGCGATGCTTGGATCATAATTGCGACCTCTGCAGCGACCAGAAAAACCGACTAAATTTAAGTATTTGGTCCATTTCATCCTCTAAATCTTAACCGATCTTTACCAAAAACATAGGGATCTTCATTGGGCAGAACCCATCCTACATGCAAAATATCGTGAAGATGGGTCCATAACTGTGGCCTGTATCGTGTTTACAAATTATAATGGACGGATGGACACACATGTATAGATCGACTCAACTAGTCGAGATGTGACGATCGGTATACTTAAAGGTGGGTCTAGGACCAATATTTCGCGGCGTTACAAACCCTTGGGGCTGCACAAAGCTATAATATCCTGAGAAAATAATTGTGTAGGGTATAAAAATACACGCTTATGAAGGACATCAAAGAAAATTTAAATAAAGGCTTCAAAAATATTATTTAAAAAATCTGCGCCTATAATGAAACTTTAATTCCGTTTTAAAATTATTTTCTTTTAAATCCCAATTTAAATACAAAGACCCGACTAAAGACCCAGTGAAATTTGTATGCCTGAACATTCGTTTCTTTGTAATTTTTTTCCATAACTTCAAACCAAACAAGAAGATGACTTATTTGCCGCCAATTTTTCTTGTCGGTTGCCTAACAAATGAGATAGCATCTTCGGTAGCAATCATCAGCATTTCATCATTGTATTATAATTTTGTCTAACGAAAAGAACTGAAACATGGATGAGGCGCCGCATATGAAAACAATATATTCTCTTTTCCTTTAAGAATATTCCCTTGCACTTTTGGCTAGGTTATCGAGAGCGGAACTATAACGCTGATCGCTTTGAAATGTTCCATGAGATTCTAGTAATGGTCAAGGACAACGCCTATAATTTTCGGTGATGTTTAGATAATAATTTTGGAATGAAGTGGACCGAGAACTTAATTTTTTGTGTTATTTTCGAGTCGATCAATAGACCACAAATGAAAGCCGAACATCGCAACACAACCCACGGTGAAAGGAATCTGGACAATAGCAGTTTAGCATAGACGGTGATGAAAATCGGTTGCTTTTCTCATAAAATATTTCCCTGAAGATGACTGCCGAAGACAGTCGAAATATTGGAAAATAAAAATAAACAAAAAAGAAAAACATAAACAACGAGTTTTTCAATTGACCTAGAGCCAAAACAAAAATCCACAAGAATTAACATATCACAGGTCAACAATAACAACAACAACGTACTGAATACTCGTAATATTTGGAAAATATGTCAGTATGAGGAAGAGGTGCTGTTTACCTCTAATCGGGCAAGAGGGTGCAAATATCACGAAATATTGCCAAGGCTCGGAATAAACATCAGCAGAAAATTTGAGTTTCGTGGTAGTTGTGTAGGGTATCGTATGGTCGGCTCCGTCCGACTATACTGCTCCGCTCACTAGTTTTTTAATATTTTTTTCGACGTGGATTTTTTAAAAATATTTTTTTTTGGGAGTCTATTACAGAAGACGTGGATTTTTTTTTAAATATTTTTT
Organism: Musca vetustissima; assembly: GCF_032173495.1. NCBI lineage: Eukaryota > Metazoa > Arthropoda > Insecta > Diptera > Muscidae > Musca > Musca vetustissima. Next base: position 62,054 of record NW_026872892.1, read on the forward strand.
CGGGGTCTATTACCAAAGGCGTGGGTTTTTTAAAAATATTTTTTTCGGGGCCTATTACCAAAGGCGTAGATATTTTAAAAATATTTTTTTTCAGGGTCTATTACCAAAGGCGTAGATATTTTAAAAATATTTTTTTTCAGGGTCTATTACCAAAGGCGTGGATTTTTTAAAAATATTTTTTTTCGGGGTCTATTACCAAAGGCGTGGATTTTTTAAAAATATTTTTTTTTTCGGGGTCTATTACCAAAGGCGTAGATATTTTAAAAATATTTTTTTCGGGGCCTATTACCAAAGGCGTAGATATTTTAAAAATATTTTTTTTCAGGGTCTATTACCAAAGGCGCAGATATTTTAAAAATATTTTTTTTCAGGGTCTATTACCAAAGGCGTGGATTTTTTAAAAATATTTTTTTTTCGGGGTCTATTACCAAAGGCGTAGATATTTTAAAAATATTTTTTTCGGGGCCTATTACATTCGTTTCTTTGTAATTTTTTTCCATAACTTCAAACCAAACAAGAAGATGACTTATTTGCCGCCAATTTTTCTTGTCGGTTGCCTAACAAATGAGGTAGCATCTTCGGTAGCAATCATCAGCATTTCATCATTGTCATGAGGATTTAGAGATCAGACGGTGGCAGGATACTGCTACGAAGCTAATATATTCTGTTGTACCTTTTTGATGTTTTTGTAGTTATTGTGCATATTGCAAATGTGCATTTATTCATAAATATTTACGTATACATCATCTTCTCGCACATCAATAAGGGCTACTGGTTTGCATTAAGGATACAAATAAGAGACCGATAACCTAGCCAAAAGTGCAAGGGAATATTCTTAAAGGAAAAGAGAATATATTGTTTTCATATGCGGCGCCTCATCCATGTTTCAGTTCTTTTCGTTAGACAAAATTATAATACAAGGAGTATGGTTCTTCAAAAAAAAGGCTACTACAAAGTTTACATCTGCATCCGTTGATTTGATCGCCTCCCTTCTGTTGTTGTTCTTTAAAGTGATCTTTGCATTGCAGGGAATTAGGATACACCAACCTCTCCAGCCGCATAATGAAGGTGGTTGTAAGTGACTGTGTTAACTCACAGCATAGTTACAAGACGGTTGTTTTACTTTTTTTATTCCTGCGTAACAATGAAAAACTCTGGGCCATGGAGTAGGCCTCCGCGAGCTGCTCCTTTTACATCCCAATGGTGAAAAAAGTTGTATCAAAATTTTATTTATTTATTTTTTAACTTGAGATTATGTTGAGTTTGTGCATTTTTTCGGGATGGTGCTGCATTGTTCTGTTGTAGCGGCTACTGCTTCTTCCGCTTAGCTGCCTTTTTTGTTGTATTTCTGTTTATTTAAAGTTTGTGATTTTCTTTTAACTTAAATTGGAAGCAAAAATATGCGTGCACCCGGTCAAGTCATACGTTAGTCATATGTAACGATGAATATTTTTTGGGAGGATAGTGAAGGGAAGGATAGCCACCACAAGGACTTCAATGACAATGGAGTTTTATAACCTACACACCTATGTTGTCAGGGTATTATAGCTTTGTGCAGCCCCAAAAGTTTGTAACACCGCGAAATATTGGTCCTAGACCCACCTTCAAGTATACCGATCGTCATATCTCGACTAGCTGGTCCTATGTGTGTCCGTCCGTCCGTCTGTCCATTATAATTTGTAAACACGATACAGGCCACAGTTATGGACTAATATTCACGAAATTTTGCATGTAGGATGGGTTCTGCCCAATGAAGACCCCTATTGTTTTTGGAAAAGATCGGTTAATATTTAGGGGATGAAATGGACCAAAAACTTTATTTTTGTCCGTTTTTCTGGTCGCTCCAGAGGCCGCAATTATGGCCCAAACACCGCGAATTTGGAGAAGGGGATCGAGCCAGAGAATAAGCACGCACGTTTTGATAAAGATCGGTCAATATTTAAAGATCGGTTAATATTTAGGGGATGTAATAGACCAAATACTAAATTTTTGTCGTTTTTTCTTTTCGCTTCTTTAAATTATTACCAATTATATTGTTGTATGTGCTCGGATGTGGGAGTTACACCTAAATATTTACAGGTATCTCCGTATTCGTATATTATTTAGTAACCCATTATCACTCTAGAGAGCGGAACTATAACGCTGATCGCTTTGAAATGTTCCATGAGATTCTAGTAATGGTCAAGGACAACGCCTATAATTTTCGGTGATGTTTAGATAATAATTTTGGAATGAAGTGGACCGAGAACTTAATTTTTTGTGTTATTTTCGAGTCGATCAATAGACCACAAATGAAAGCCGAACATCACAACACAACCCACGGTGAAAGGAATCTGGACAATAGCTGTACTGAATACTCGTAATATTCGGAAAATATGTCAGTATGAGGAAGAGGTGCTGTTTACCTCTAATCGGGCAAGAGGGTGCAAATATCACGAAATATTGCCCAGGCTCGGAATAAACATCAGCAGAAAATTTGAGTTTCGTGGTAGTTGTGTAGGGTATCGTATGGTCGGCTCCGTCCGACTATACTGCTCCGCTCACTAGTTTTTTAATATTTTTTTCGACGTGGATTTTTTAAAAATATTTTTTTTGGGAGTCTATTACAGAAGACGTGGATTTTTTTTAAATATTTTTTTCGGGGTCTATTACCAAAGGTGTGGATTTGTTAGAAATATTTTTTTCGGTTTCTATTACCAAGGCGTGGATTTTTTAAAAATATTTTTTTCGGGGTCTATTACCAGTGGCGTGGATTTTTTAAAAATATTTTTTTTTTCGGGGTCTATTACCAAAGGCGTGGATTTTTTAAAAATATTTTTTTTTTCGGGGTCTATTACCAAAGGCGTAGATATTTTAAAAATATTTTTTTCGGGGCCTATTACCAAAGGCGTAGATATTTTAAAAATATTTTTTTCGTGGTCTATTGCCAAAGGCGTGGATTTTTTTTAATATTTTTTCGGGGTCTATTGCCAATGGCGTGGATTTTTTAAAAATATTTTTTCGGGGTCTATTGCCAAAGGCGTGAATTTTTTAAAAATATTTTTTTCGGGGTCTATTGCCAAAGGCGTGGATTTTTTAAAAATATTTTTCGGGGTCTATTGCCAAAGGCGTGGATTTTTTAAAAATATTTTTTTCGGGGTCTATTGCCAAAGGCGTGGATTTTTTAAAAATATTTTTTTCGGGGTCTATTGCCAAAGGCGTGGATTTTTTAAAAATATTTTTTTCGGGGTCTATTGCCAAAGGCGTGGATTTTTTAAAAATATTTTTTTCGGGGTCTATTACCAAAGGCGTAGATTTCTTTAAAATATTTTTTTCGGGGTCTATTACCAAAGGCGTGGATTTTTTTTTTTAATATTTTTTCGGGGTCTATTGCCAAGGGCGTGGATTTTTTAAAAATATTTTTTTCGGGGTCTATTGCCAAAAGCGTGGATTTTTTAAAAACATTTTTTTCGGGGTCTATTGCCAAAGGCGTGGATTTTTTAAAGAATATTTTTTCAAGGACCACTTGCCAAAGGCGTGGATTTTTTAAAAATATTTTTTTCGGGGTCTATTACCAAAGGCGTGGATTTTTTAAAAATATTTTTTTCGGGGTCTATTGCCAAAGGCGTGGATTTTTTAAAAATATTTTTTTCGGGGTCTATTGCCAAAGGCGTGGATTTTTTAAAAATATTTTTTTCGGGGTCTATTGCCAAAGGCGTGGATTTTTTAAAAATATTTTTTTCGGGGTCTATACCAAAGGCGTGGATTTTTTTTTTAATATTTTTTCGGGGTCTATTGCCAAGGGCGTGGATTTTTTAAAAATATTTTTTTCGGGGTCTATTGCCAAAGGCGTGGATTTTTTAAAAATATTTTTTTCGGGGTCTATTGCCAAAGGCGTGGATTTTTTAAAAATATTTTTTTCGGGGTCTATTACCAAAGGCGTGGATTTTTTAAAAATATTTTTTTCGGGGTCTATTACCAAAGGCGTAGATTTCTTTAAAATATTTTTTTTCGGGGTCTATTACCAAAGGCGTGGATTTTTTTTTAAAATATTTTTTTCGGGGTCTATTACCAAAGGCGTGGATTTTTTTTAAAAATATTTTTTTCGGGTTCTATTACGAAAGGCGTGGATTTTTTAAAACAATATTTTTTCGGGGTCTATTGGCAAACCTTCCCCTCATATGAAATCGGCCTTTTGTGTAGGACATAAAAAGAGAAATGACCATTACATGGTTCAGAACAACAGCACTCGCTGGCAAATATTTCTAGTGAATTGTTCTGCATACACCTCATTAATTCTATTTTCCATTTTGTTCTGTGTTTTTTGTATGGCCGTAACATTTTTGTTGTTGTTGTTATTGTGTTGTTTTTGTGAATTTTTATGTGCGTTTTTTGCAGCTTCGTGGCGTGGATTTTTTAAAAATATTTTTTCGGGGTCTATTGCCAAAGGCGTGGATTTTTTAAAAATATTTTTTTCGGGGTCTATTGCCAAAGGCGTGGATTTTTTAAAAATATTTTTTTCGGGGTCTATTACAAAAGGCGTAGATTTCTTTAAAATATTTTTTTCGGGGTCTATTACCAAAGGCGTGGATTTTTTAAAAATATTTTTTTCGGGGTCTATTACAAAAGGCGTAGATTTCTTTAAAATATTTTTTTCGGGGTCTATTACCAAAGGCGTGGATTTTTTTTTTAATATTTTTTCGGGGTCTATTGCCAAAGGCGTGGATTTTTTAAAAATATTTTTTTCGGGGTCTATTGCCAAAAGCGTGGATTGTTTAAAAATATTTTTTTCGGGGTCTATTGACAAATGCGTGGATTTTTTAAAAATATTTTTTTCGGGGTCTATTGCCAAAGGCGTGGATTTTTTAAAAATATTTTTTTCGGGGTCTATTGCCAAAGGCGTGGATTTTTTAAAAATATTTTTTCGGGGTCTATTACCAAAGGCGTGGATTTTTAAATTTCTTTAAAATATTTTTTTTCGGGGTCTATTACCAAAGGCGTGGATTTTTTTTAAAAATATTTTTTTCGGGGTCTATTACCAAAGGCGTGGATTTTTTTAAAAATATTTTTTTCGGGGTCTATTACGAAAGGCGTGGATTTTTTAAAACAATATTTTTTCGGGGTCTATTGGCAAACCTTCCCCTCATATGAAATCGGCCTTTTGTGTAGGACATCAAAAGAGAAATGACCATTACATGGTTCAGAACAACAGCACTCGCTGGCAAATATTTCTAGTGAATTGTTCTGCATACACCTCATTAATTCTATTTTCCATTTTGTTCTGTGTTTTTTGTATGGCCGTAACATTTTTGTTTTTGTTGTTATTGTGTTGTTTTTGTGAATTTTTATGTGCGTTTTTTGCAGCTTCCTCGGTGTAGATATAAATATATACATATATATTTTTTGAACGCACTAACGGACATATCTATGTTTTAGTTAGTCCGACGTTTGGGGTTTGAAGATGCAACAAGCTGTGGCTTTATATAGCCACATACATACAGACAATAATATAAAGCACTAACGAATATAAATATTAAAAAAAGATTGTAACAAAAATGTTTTTTTTTTTTGGTTTTGAGATTTATTTCTTTATTTTGGAAAATATTTTTTTGCAGCCTGTGAGACTCCTAGCTCCACATTGCCACAGTTGATGTACGCAGATATTATGGCCGCGACCACGACATAACGACAAAAGGGATGCTGGCTGGATGGCTAGCTGGCTGGTTGACTGGCCGTAAAACGTAATGTTATATTACCTCGTTGCAGATGCGCACTCTTAACAAGATTTCGATGTCGTATTTTATGTGTAGAATACAACAACAACAATAATAACAACAAAAGTTCAGCTCAATAAGGAAGAATATGAAGAATTCGTAGCAATGTCTGGGGAAACAAACCGAACGAAAAAAAAAACGAAGAAGGTAAGTAAAACAGCAAAATATTATTCATAAAACTTAAAAAAGCCAAATGTTTTGGTCATAAGTGAACACACACAGCGACAGACATAGGCACTCACTTGGAATATCACATATCGAATACCAAACTGCTGTAAATACCATGGAAGTGCATGTATAAGCAGGATGCACTCTTTTTATGCACATGCATAATTTATTTTATAACTGCTAATAATAAAACAGAGGGGGTTGCGACTGTCGACTGACTGACTGGACAACCGAACCAAACCATACCGAACTGAACTAACTCCGAAAACAGATAGTCTTACATTCATAGCATCTTTGTTCGTCATACGTACACTCCTTGTCCTACTCTCCATTCCGCACTTATTAAAGTGGGCATGTTTAGAGCTAACAAGTCTTTGGAGAGCAATTAAAATCGAAACTATAAAATTTTTAACTTTTGCTATATATTGTTCAAGCAGAAACCACCAAAAACAAAACTTAAACTAATGTTGAGAACAAAAACACAGTGTTTGGCAGAAATAAAAAATCTTTAGAAAAATATATTTAAATTTTCACGTCTGTGGAATAGACTCCAAAAAATCTGTGTAAAAAAATCAATGTCCTTAGGAATAGGCCCAAAAATAATATATTTGTTCAAAAAATCGAAAAAAATTAAAAAAATCTATGGCTAAAATAATTACATATACATATTCAAAAGCCAGTGAGCGGAGCAGTATAGTCGGACGGGGCCGACCATACAATACCCCACAAAACTTCCACGGAACTTTAACTTACTACGGATGATTATTCTGAGCCTGGGCAATATTTCGTGATATGTGTACCCTCTTGCCCGATTAGAGGTCAACAGCACCTCTTTCTTACACTGACATATATTCCGAATATTACTAATATTCTGTACAGCCCTTCTTTACTTGTCCAGATTCCCTTCACCGTGGGCTGTGTTGTAATGTGGTCTATAAATCAACTCAAAAAAAAGTTTTCGGTTCACTTCTTCCCATTATTATCTAATCGTATTATTATCTGAACGTCCATAGCTGGACCCTCATGGAAAATTTTCAAAGCGATCAGCGCTATATTTTCGCCCACCAGTGTGGTAATACGCCATAGAATACAAATTTTACCATTTTTCACACAAAAGTCAGGGTCCATTTGACCCGCTAAATATATATTTTTGGCCAATCCCCTTCTCCATGTAAAAATTCGCGATGTTTGGGTCATAATTGTGGCCTCTGGAGCGACCAGAAAACCCGACAAAAATTTAGTATTTGGTCCATTTCATCCCCTAAATATTAACCGATCTTTACAAAAAACAATAGGGGTCTGCATTGGGCAGAATCCATCCTACATGCAAAATTTTGGTCCATAACTGTGGCCTGTATCGTGTTTACAAATTAAGGACTGAAAGACGGACGGACACACATGTCTAGATTGATTCAGCTAGTCGAGATATGACGATCGGTATACTTAAAGGTGGGTCTAGGACCAATATTTCGGCGTTACAAACACTTGGGGCTGCACAAAGCTATAATACCCTGACAACATAGTTGTTTAGGGCATAAAAATCTAAAAATCCAAAACCAGTGAATGGAGCAATATAGTCGGACGGGGCCGACCATATGATACCCTACACAACTTCCACGAAAATTTAACTTTGTGTTGTTATATATTCTGAGCTTGGTCAATATTTCACGCTATTTGCACCCTCTTGAACTAATATTCAGTACAACCCTTCTAATATCTTGGCCATATTGCCTTCACCGTGGGTTTTGTTGCGATGTTCGGCTTTCAATTGTGGCCTATAGATCGACTCGAAATAATATAAAAAATTATGTTCTCGGTCCAGTTCATCCCAAAATTATTATCTGGTCATCACCGAAAATTATAGGCGTTCCACTTATGGTCAAACTGGAACCTCATGGCACATTTCAAAGCGATCAGAGTTATATTTCCGCCCTTTAGTGTGGTAATGGGTTACTAAAAAATATCTCAGTACGTACGCACCTGTAAATACATAAGTGTAAATCCCACCTCTGAGTACATACGGCAAAATAATTGGTATAAATTTAAAGGTCAACCACTCCTCTTGAATATACAATCAACTTCTCGGGTCTATGTTCTTCAGGAGTAGATATATTCTCCATAAAATACATTTTTTTTCATTTTCATACAAAAGTCAGGGTCCATTTGACCCGCTAAATATTGACCGATCTTTATCAAAACAGGCATGCTTATTCTTTGGCCTGATGTGAATTACGATGTTTGGGTGGTAATTCCGACCTCTAAATATTAACCGATCTTTAACAAAAACAATTGGGGTCTTCATTGGCCAGAACCCATTCTACATGCAAAATAACATAAATAACTGTGGCCTGTATTGTGTTTACAAATTATAATGAGCAGACGGACGGACGGGCACACATGTCTAGATCGATTCGGCTAATTGAGATATGACGATCGGTATACTTAAAGGTGGGTCTAGGCCCATTTTTCTCGGCGTTACAAACTCTTGGGGCTGCACAAAGCTATAATACGCTGACAAGATAGTTGTGTAGGGTATAATAAATATGCACGTCTGCCACCCCCTGATAAAAATTTAAAAAAAATCTAAGAATATGTAAAAACCACTGTGCACTCATTATTCACTACATATCCTGTTTATAATAAAAATGATATTAAAACGTTTGCATTTATATTTAAACGTATAATTTATCCCAAGTTATTATCCCACATGCATTTATGTCAATTGTGGTTAAGATCATAACCATTGGAGACCCGTTAAAACTTTGCTCCTTGTTAAAATGCAGAAATAACATAGGGGCGATGTGTGAGGGAGTGATGAAAATAGATTATGAAAATATGGAAAGATGATAACATTTATCGGATTCAACATATGTTTTACAATAAGGGAATATGACTGAAATATTGCACTACCTTTCTCCATTTATATTGGTCACTCCTTTGGTGGACACCCTTTTGGAAAAACCTCATAATGTTCACACCACCGTAACTAAATGGATAAATAGGTAGTTGAATAAACGCTTGTTTAATGTTTAGTTAACAAAACAAACAACCAACCGCAATACCTACGAACAACGACAACAACAACAACAGCAGCAATAACATCGATGGCAGAAATAAATTAAATAAATTCAAATATTTATATCAGCAGCAGCTGACCCACGGCCCACAAAAGTTTATGTGACAGACACACATAACGACTATGCCACCATTTGACCATTATCATGCGGCAAACAAACACATACATATGCATATATGTATGCGGATATCAGCAATAGTGTATATCATTATTAAAAACTGAACTTTTAAACAAAACCATATACGTAATATGCATTTTTTGGTTTTTATAAAATAAAATGCTTTTTGTTTTTTTTTTTAATTTATGCTCCCAGCTAAGCCTGTAGCTGCTCTGTGCACTCTACCAGCTCAGCTATGACAATATTATGCTGCTGCCATTGCCGCTGCTCCCATTGATTGCAATTGTTTGATAAGACAGCAACAGCAGCACCAGCTTCTGGTATTCTTTTCCCAGTCATTGTCAAGACCAATTCGCAGGAATACCAAAGATTGTTGGGACTTCAATAAATTGTTACGCATATTATGGCGATGCAGGCAGAATGGAGATTCTTTTTATTTTTTTTTCTGTTATTTTGCTTGCCATTGTTAGTCAGTTTATTTAACGCTGCTGGTGTGAAAATATTTGTTTGTATCCATTGTTAGCTGTCGTTATTGTGTCAGTTTTTTATATCGAGCTTAAGGCTTGTTAGAAGAGTAACAGGGATGGCAAGTAGGATACATGTAAAAATATATTAAACGAATAACATTTAAAAATTATAAAATCTGTATTTTACAAAAAATATTTTTTTTTTGTCAAAAACCATTACCACATTAAAAAATATTGGTTCACTTTCATCATAATAGGCGTGATTATATTAAAATATTTTTTCAGGAACCAAAATAGGCGTGGATTTTTATATTCAACACAACTATTTTGTCAAGGTATTATAGCTTTGTGCAGCCCCAAGAATTTGTAACGCCGCGAAATATTTGTCCCAGACCCACCTTTAAGGTCCTAGACCCACCTTTAAGCATATCTCGTCTAGCTGAGTCGATCTTGACTAGCTGAGTTGATCTCGACATGTGTGTGTCCGTCCGTCTGTACATTATAATTTGTAAACACGATACATGCCACAGTTCTGTCCACTGAAGACCCCTATTGTTTTTGGTAAAGATCGATTAATATTAAGGGGATGAAATGGACCAAAAACTTTATTTTTGTCTGATTTTCTGGTCGCTCCAGAGGCCGCAATTATGGCCAAACATCGCGATTTTTATATACTTCGCCACACTGTGGTACAGGGTATTATGTCTTTGTGCATATGTTTGTAACAGCCAAAAATATTCGAGATAGACCCATGGTTCCTTTTGAGAATATGCATAGAATCACTTTCTGAGTCTATTTATGCATATCCGTCTGTCCGTTCATGTATTTTTGTGAACAAAGTACAGGTCGCATTTATGATCCGATTTGGATGAAATTTGGCACATGTCACTTATTTGGCCTAAGGACGAACCCTATTGAAATTGGAAACAAAATTGGTTCAGATTTAGATATAGCTTCCATATATAGTTTCGTCCGATTTAATGTAAATTGGGTATCAAAGTCCCTGAAAATCATATGATTTGCACGAAATTTGGTATTGCATACCGAATTAGGTCTAGAATGATGTGTGCTAAGTTTTGTGAAAATCGGTTTAGATTTAGATATAGCTTCCGTTTATACTTTCGTCCGATTTTAGGTAAATGGTGTACCAAAGTCCCTGAAAATCATTTGATTTGCACGATATTTGGTATATCATACCGAATTAGGTCTAGAATGATGTGTGCTAAGTTTCGTGAAAATCGGTTCAGATTTAGATATAGCTCCCATATATAGTTTTGCCCGATTTTAGGTAAATGGTGATCCAAAGTCCCTGAAAATCATATGATTTGCACGAAATTTGGTATAGCCTACTGAATTAGGTCTAGAATGATGTGTACTAAGTTTCGTGAAAATCGGTTCAGATTTAGATATAGCTCCCATATATAGTTTCGTCCGATTTAATGTAAATGGGGTACCAAAGTCCCTGAAAATCATTTGATTTGCACGAAGTTTGGTACAGCGTACTGAATTAAGTCTAGAACGACGTATGCTAAGTTTCGTGAAAATCTGTTCAGATTTAGATATAGCTCCCATATATATTTTCGTCCGATTTAATGTAAATGGTGATCCAAAGTCCCTGAAAATCATATGATTTGCACGAAATTTGGTAATCATATGATGTTTGCGTGAAAATCGGTTCAGATTTGATATAGCCTATATATACTGAATTACCAAAGGAAAATCATTTGATTTGCACAAAATTTGATGTGTGCTAGAAATGTGTGCTAAGTTTCGTGAAAATCGGTTCAGATTTAGATATAGCTCCCATATATAGTTTCGCTCGATTTTAGGTAAATGGTCTACCAAAGTCCGTATATATCTTTCGACTTGCACGAAATTTGGTATAGCCCATTGAATTAGGTCTAGAATGATGTGTGCTAAGTTTCGTGAAAATCGGTTTAGATTTACAAATAGCTCTCATATATAGTTTCGCTCGATTTTAGGTAAATGTTGCACCAAAGTCCCTGAAAATCATTTAATTTGCACGAATTGTGGCATAGCGTATTGAATTAAGTCTAGAATGATGTCTACACCTCCTATATGTATTTTCGTCCGATTTTAAGTAAATTGTGCTGTGAGCCGATTGACACAATGTACTGAAATTATTATAAATTAATCTCTAGCAAGCTTGCTTTAAATCGATTTGCACAAATCTGTCCCACTGTGCGCAAACGACTCTAAACCCAAAGCCCAAATGAAATGAAATTTTGCATAGGTTTCAGAAAGACATACAAATCACGTATTTAAGTTCGTTCAATTTCATGTCAAAATTCCTTCAAAATGGGGACGTCGTTTTGGATACATATGTAGAATATACCCAAAGTGGTGAAGGGTATCATATAGTCGGCCACGTCCATCTTTACTTTCCTTACTGGTTTTTACATGGAGAAGGGGATCGGGCTAAAGAATAAGCATGCCTGTTTTGAAGCAGATCGGTCAATATTTATTTTAGTCAAATTGACCCTGTCTTTGGTGTGAAAAATTTCAACATTTGTATTCTATAGCGGATGTATTTACTCCTGAAGGACATAGACGCGAAATGTTGATATGCAAAATTGGGCAAGAGGGTGCAACTATCAGGAAATATAGCCCAGCCTCGGAATAAAAATCCGCAGAAAGTTTGAGTTCCGTGGTAGTTGTGTAGGATATCGTATGGTCGGCCCCGTCCGACTATACTGCTCCGCTTACTTGTTTAAAATATTGTTTTCAGAGACCAAAATAGTTTTTGTACGACTTTTCTACCATGTCCGATGACACAGAGACCAAAATCATTTTCTGTACCACTTTTGTACCATCTCTGATGAGACAGCAAAATAATCCAATATTCTCTCCACATACCACAACATTTACTAGTATTGCATTCTCGCGCTCTCGATTTTTGTTTGCCTGTCTGTTCGTTGTGTTAGTTGGTTGGTTTATGACATTCGCCGCATACGCATATCTATGTTGGGTCGTATATTTTGTAGTTTTGACACCATCATAATAGGTGGCAATTCCATAATGCAGCCGCCGCTTTCTCCTTTTGCAAACTTAACTGCTGGAATTCAACACTGTAATATATTTAAATTCATGGAAAGCAGAACGGCACACATGTGGTTGGTTTCCTGGTCGTTTGGTCCACTATCTTAACGAGATGACATTTTGATGTTGTTGACTTCTTTTTGTTGTTGTCATTTTTTGTGGGTAATAAAGGAATATTAAATTATGAAATATATTTAGATAAGGAAGGGAAGCATTTTTTTTTAGTAATTCACATTAAAATGACTTCAAAGTGCAATCAATATAATTAAAAATGTAAAATAAGCCCAGAGCCAAAAATAGATTGTAGTGTAGACCCTGAAAATTTGTTTTAAAAATTCACACAAATAGAAATAGGAAACATTGGAAAACGTCGTTATTTGTGATCGTGGGGAACTTCTTATATCCTCACCAGGTGGTGATATTGAAAAATACAAAAAAGAATATTTGTGAAAATGTGGCAGTGACTTCTATGTGCGGGCAATGTCAGCACATGAACTTATATAGAATTAGGACTGTAAACATCGGTTTCAACCTCCCACAAATGTAATACCAAATTACAGCTACTTCGGTAAGGAAATTCGGCTATTCCAGTGGACGAAGTAATATAGTCAGATGTTGCTGACCCTATGTTACCCTACCACTACTCTAAGTTCATCTTAACCGATTAGAGGATAACAGCTCCTCTGCGGAATCCTTTGCGAATCATGTAAAAATGCTCTCCATAAGATTCAAATTTTATTATTGGTCAGATCGCCTTTCCCATAAAAATTTTGTGATGTTCGGCCTATAATTGGGGCGTCTACAAGAGTAAAACGCCTGATAAAAAAAGCTTTCGTTGCTGTTTATCCCCAAAATATTACTAAAAACTATAGGCGTTGACCATAACCGGAACCTTATGTTATATATTCTAGCCAACAGCGCAACACTTCCACCCCCTAGTGTGGTAATGGTATATTTACTTATAACTCCCACATCCGAGAACATACAACAAAATAATTAATATTTATTTAAAGGTGCTCTCGGATATCCTATCAACTTCTCGGGTCTATGTCCTTAAGGAGTAAATACGCCATAGAATAAAAATGTTGTAATTTTTCACATTGAACTCTGGGTCTATTTGACCCAACTAATATTGACCGATTATCATGAAAAGGGCCATGTTTATTCATTGGCAAAATACCCTCCCTCATGTAAAATTTCGTAATGTTGGGGTCATAATTGTGGCCGCTAAAGCGACTCAGCTAATTGATATATGACCGGTATACTAATATTAGGGTATAGGAAAAATATTTTATGGCGTTACACAATCTTGGGGACACACAAAGCTATAATACCCTGACAAAATAGTTGTGTATAAAATTCTAGCCTTCCATGAATTATTAAAAAAGGATCAAGCACCTGAGGAAGTATTTAAAAAAATCACGCATTTAAGGAAGAACTTTTAAAAAATCTCCAATTTAAAAACTATTAAGGAAAGTAGTAAAGTCGGAGTGGGCCGACTATATGATACCCTTCACCACTTTGGGTACATGACCTACAATATCTACAATATCCTTTAGGTCATAGAATCTTTGGAGGACCATTGAGGTGGAATCGGGCGAAATTAAAGGTGTTATCTCGACAGATATTTGAACCAATTGAAACCCCCATACACATGCCATTCTGAAATCAATGAAAAATTGCATGGCAAACGGACAGACTTGGATTCTTTGGTGTACCATTTTTATGAAATCGAGTCAAATTATGTTTGGGAGCTACATATAAACACATGGACCTAATTGAGTAATCGTTGCATACACAATTTGTTTTTTGTAATCACTATATTCAATTTAATACCCTCTGCACAAATTTCGTGTTACCACCATTCACAAAAAATTGAACGAAACTATATATGGGAGGTATATCTAGATCTGAACCGATTTCAATAAACTTTGCATACATTAGTTTGCAACTAATTCAGTACTCTGTGCAGAATTTTGTCCCAATCGGACAAATAAAAACAAAAAATCGGATGAAGCTATATAAACTCAACAAAACTGCATACATTAGTCTGGACTTAATTCAGTCGCACTGCACCTAATTCAGTACTCTGTGCAGAATTTTGTCCCACCTAATTCAGTACTCTGTGCAGAATTTTGTCCCAATCGGAAAAATATTAGGAGTTTGGTGGGAGCTATATCTAAATCTGAACCGATTTTCTCAAATTCCAATAGGGTTCATCCTTGGGCCAAATAAGTGAACTGTGCCAAATTTCATCCAAATGGGATCATAAATGCGACCTGTACTTTGTTAACAAAAAATACATGGACAGACGGACACAGTGTGGTGAAGGGTATAAAAATCCCGCCTGTGGTCCAGATATGTCGAAAAAAAAAATATTTTTTTCAAAAAATCCACTCTTCTGTCTGACAAACTCTGTCACTCACTCTCTAAACCAATTTGCACACAACTTAGCTGACATTATTCTAGAAGGAATTCAGTACGCTATACAAAATTTCGTACCAATCGAAGGATATATAGGGACTTTGGTGCACAATTTACAATAAATCGGACAAAAAATTATATGGGAGCTATATCTAACTCGGAACCGATTTTCACGAAACTTTGCAGACATCATTTCAGACTCAATTCATTACGCCATTCCAAATTTCGTGGAAATCAAAAGATATATAGGGACTTTGGTACACCATTTACAAAAAATCCGACGAAAGTACAGATGGGAGCTATATCTAAATCTGAACAGATTTTTCCTTATTTCAATAGGGTTCGTCTTTGGGCCAAATAAATGAGCTGTGCCAAATTTCAGCCAATTCGGATCATAAATGCGACCCGACAGACGGAAAGTGATTAATTTGGAGCCAAGGTTATGATTACCCAAAAAAATATTTAAAAAAAAATCCCCAACTGAAAAAATATGTCTTCCTTAAATATGCCCTTCATAAATTTACATTTAATTGATTTCCCTATGTAATTATGTGGCGGGATGGATTCTTTTATTTCAGCCGCCATACATGACTTACAACACTGTCGTTTGCACACACACAAACACTTGTTGATGACTAGCATTCATTCATGGTATTGTTGATGGTGGAGCTGGTGATCCATTTGCTGAATTGGCGTTGTTGTTGTTGTACACCAGTTAACATCTGTGGCAAATTCGTCATGATAATTTGTCATTTATCGTGAAAACATAGTTTGTTCCAGTTAAGCATTTGCAATTTATTTGCTCATTTTGCATTTTAGTTGATTTTTTCTCGGTTTTTTATTAGAGTTGTGTGTGCAACAACATTTTGAGTGACATTTGCTTGGTTAGCTGGTTCGTAATAATGATGATCGAAAGAAGAGTGTTCAACATACACACACACACATACACATTTCCCGTTCATGCAAATTGAAATTTAATTGGATTTTAATTAAATGCAGCAAATTCGTACATGCAACGCAACACAACCAACCAAACCAAGGCGACCGACCACAAGCTCAAGCAAATCCGACGCCCGACCATTTTAGCCATCAGTCATTCAGTGTGTCAGCCAAGCACAACGGAATCGACATTTTCCAACGGCATGGGTGGGGGGAGCAATGAGAGAGTTGGACATTTTGCAAATTTCACAATGCCACAGACAAAGTGTATATAAAACATGACATAAACTTGACATAAAATTGTCATGACATGTTAATGTCATTTCGTTAAATAATAAATAGCAATTTTTGTTTTTAGTTCCACACCAGCAACAACAACAACAAAGCAACCAATTGTAGCTGTTGCTTTAATTCATGACTGGAAGGGGGGACATGAGGAAAATAATGTGGTTTCAAATCGAAATGATAAAATGTACCCCTCCCTCCAAAAAAAAAGAGGAAGAAACTAATTGATTAAAACAACAACACCAACAAACAAAAAAACCCCAACTTAAACTGTGAAGATAGTTGGGTTACTAATTGCAACACGAACGTGTATGAGATGGCAGGACAAATGACAGAAAAATACAACAGAACAAAAACAAAACAAAAAATTTATTTTTTTTAGTTTCCCATTTTTATTTTAATTCAATTACAAAATCAACTGACCACATGAAACATGTCATTGGTTGGCCATTTAAAGGGTTAACAACTTTGGGAATCAACTGTCGACCAACAACCAGCAACAACAACAATCGGCAACCGCAAAACACCATCATCAACATCATCGGCATTGACAACTACTGTGGGTTGGCAATTGTTGTTGTTATTGTTGCTGTCAAAATCATCTTCCATGACTGAAGTCAATTATGTTTAGTCGGTTTTTGCTTTAATGGTGTTTTTTCTGCTACAACAACAACACCAACAGAAATTTATTTCAGTTTAAAATGAAGAAATTGTGAATAAATTATACCCTACAGCCAGCAGAGGGTCCATATAGTCTATTGGTTCTTAAAAACACATTTTTATACCCTATATATATATATATATATATAATAAAATATGGCTATATAGAATGGGGGAGTAGTAGGGTTCTTGAAGACGATCGGATCTTTAGTTATTTCAGTAGTTTTGCTCGTGAAGATATATAATAAAATATGGGTATATAGAATGGATGGGCAGTAGGATTCTTGAAGACGATCGGACCTTTAGTTATTTCAGTAGTTTTGCTCGTGAACCATTTAGGAGAAGAACAGTGCTGGTGGCGGTTGGTGCACCGGGTGGTGGTTTATTGTGTCGATTGTTTTTGTATTGGTAGACTTGTGTCAAACAGGTAGAAGCTTTGGTCTCGATCCTGTTCGGAGGTTATCCGTACCGCGGGTGTCAGTTGTCCCTGGATCTGTCGATCCAGCCTGATACCTGTTGGAGCTTCCGCCTGCGGCTGGGCCACTGTGAAGTAGGTCAAAAATGTGCCTCCTCGAAATATTGGTTTTAGGCCCTATGTTTCTTTGGATCATATCCGTTTCAAGCGATTTGGAGTCGATTCACAAATATCCGTCTGCCTGTTTCGCCGGCTAATGCGCACGATACATATAGAAAAAAGTAGCCGATTTCATCCAAACTTTGCTCATCGTAAGTTCGAAGATGGAGAATGTCGGTAAATCCTTGTGGTACCTTCTTAACACTAGAAAGACTGGAATTTTTATTGTGTAACGATTTTTTTAACTTATTTTTTAATATTTTTTACATTATCTACAATCATACAAAACGTTGATATTATTTGTTTTCGGTGGTAGGGCTCCCGATTTTCCCGTTTTGACAAATAAGAGCATGGACAAAATGTTCGAAAAAGAGGAAGTCTTTACTCTAAGAGTGAAATCGACTGGAAATATAAAATTTATTTTTTCCGATTTGTATGTTCCTTTGTGTTTCTAGAGTAGCAAACTGGTTTCGATGTTGTTGTACTGATCTGGTCATATAAGAAATTTACTTTATACACTTATACACTTTATATACTAGTTTGATTATTTAATATTTCACAAGAGGTCAAAATTACCGATTTTAGGCAATATAGGTATATCACATGTGAACACGGGGAATGAAAGAGCGAAGGAATCAGCTACTATGATTAATAAAAGTAGTTCTATGTGGTACAAAAAGTCACCAAATTGTAAAAAGCTGTGTCATAATATACACAATTGTTTTTGTACTTGAAATTGAAAAACGGTCAAAATGACCGCTTTCGGCAATCTAGTGTTAATTATGTATCGTGCAGACAGACTATACAGTTTAGTTCAGATCTTAGCACAACCTTATTAGAGTAACTTCTGGTAATGTGGACCACCATTTTCTATTTTTGGTATACCGAAAATTGGGGGGTACCCTAATATGGGAGCTATGCCTAAACGTGGACCGATTTTCTCCAATTTCAATAGGGTTCGTCCTTGGGCCAATTAAGTGACCTGTGCCAAATTTCATCCAAATCGGATCATAAATGCGACCTGTACTTTGTTACCAAAAATACATGGACGGACGGACAGACGGACATGCATAAATCGACTCAGAAAGTGATTCTATGCATATTCTCAAAAGCAACCATGGGTCTATCTCGATTTTTTTTGCCTGTTACAAACATATGCACAAAGACATAATACCCTGTTCCACAGTGTGGTGAAGGGTATAATAATTTTTGGCTTCAAAAATGAATAAAAATTTAGAAATCACCGATTGTAATTACAGCTAAACTCCTTGTACATTAGAACTTTTTACCGGGTTAACCTACTTTATGAGGATTTATTTGACATATATGCAAAGGAAATGACAATTGAAACCCACTGGGTTAACGAAATCCGGTTAAATGTAAACGTACTGCTAAACGTATATTTTTGCTAAAGAAAACAAGAAAACCATATAACTTCTTTATATTCGAAAAAACAAAGTGTTCGACTATTTTGCAAAAACTGTTAAATCACACTTTTACAATCAGAGCTACATTTTCTACTACTACATTTTCAACATTGCAATTAATTATTAAAACCCAAGTTTGATTTTTGTTTTCACTAATTAGGAAAACATTTATCAAGGCGGCATTTACATATTTCATTTTCTTAGATATGGGGGTGGTCCACATTAGACGTATGATCCACATTACCCGAAATTACTCTATCTGTGCCAAGCCTATAACAAGTTCGAAGTTGGGATTTCCTTCCTATACCTTCCACACAATTGGTCAAAATTTTCAATATTTACAAATCGGATAGCAGGAAAACGGACTATTCGATTTGAGTTAAACTTTGTACAATATATTAACTTTACCAAGTCTAGATCAAGTTCCTTGATTCACTCTTTATGGCACCTCCCCCACAAATTGTCAACATTTTCAATATTTACAAATACAATATCTTTCGAATGAAATGTCCGATTTGAACCAAATTTAGCACACGAAAATTTCGCACGGAAAAAGGAGTCTGACAACTGAATAATCATGGCTGTTTTAATGAAGATCGATCAATATTTAGCGATTCAATTTTTTCTATGTTAAATTTACAAATTCTATGGCAAAATTTGTAATCTATGGTGTGTATATTTACACCTGAAGGACATAGGCCTGAGAAGAGACTAGTTGTTGATCTTTAAATTGATACCAATTATATTGATGTATGTACTCGGATGTGGGAGTTACAAGTAAATATTTAAAGGTGGCTATGTGTGCTCATATTGTTTGATCAGATTATACTTGTAATGATCAGATTATACTTCGGGGATGAAATGGACAAAACTTTTTACGTTTAGTCGCTCTAGACTCCACACTCATAAGCTGAATATCACCAATATTCCATGGGGAGGCGATCTGACCAACTAATTTGAATGCCTGTCATGATAATGAACGTTCAATATTTAGCTGGTCAATAAAATCTTTGAACCTTTATAACGCCGTTAAAACGTGATTCGGAAAAAAATGCCACAGAGGAGCTATTGACCTTTAATCGGCGAATACAGTGCAAATATCACGAAATAATACACAGGCTCGTAACATAGATTCGCAGAAACTTATCATGTGGCGGTCCCTGTCCGTTTTGACCACTCTGCTAACTCCTGTAAACGTTCGATAAGTTCAGCGGGTCTAATTTTGTATACCCTCCAAATCGGTGGTTAAGATGGGTTTTATTAACCCGGGACCCGAAATCTAAAATGATATGCAACGCAAGGACATTCTGACCTGACAGATAGGGTGTGTCTTCTTATTACCACAGTATCATATGTTTTCCTTTTTTTTGTAAAGTATTCCAAATTCTTCCTTATGGATACTACTAGACAATTTCCCCACATTCTGTTGAAATAGTCAAATTTTAGAATCAAGCAGGAAATTCGTTTCTCATTCAAAATTGTGTTGTTGTTGTTTACAACTGTCATTCTGTTATCTGCCATTTACTGACTCATTCACTGAGTCAGTTCGTCATTTATTCAGCTATGGTGTGGTTCATCGTCTTTGGCGAATATTTTTCTGTTCCTTATTGCATTTTCAATTCAATTTCCATTTTTTTCGTTTTTTGTTAACAAATTAGCATAACGATTATTATGATGACTTCTGTCAACATTCACAGTTTTGTCTTTTTTTTCAATTCAATATTTCCCAGCATTTTGCCACAGACGCGGTTGTGCTTACAGTGGTGCAGTGGTTAGGGAAGAATACAGTGGTGCAGTGGTTAGGGAAGAATAAAAACCTTTTTGGAGTTAACGATTTGCGTTTATTTTTTTGTTTGGGTGGAAGAATGGGAAGAAATGTAGAGGTTGTGGTGGTTAAGTCTGTAACCATTTAATGCGAGTCATATTCATCCTTTACGAAAATTGCCAACGAAATATAGTTTTGCATATCAAATCGTTTGGCTTGACTGTTGGAGGGCTATAAGAACACTATGTATTTTAGGGGTTTCCATATTTCTGAATATTTGTGTTACATTTATGAATAAATTTATTTTGATGAAATGCTTCCAAAGTACAACCACCTGTGAAATCTCATAAAAGAAGACCAGAAAAAACATCGACCAAGTTACTGCAGTAACAAAATAAAGTTCAACATATTGAACGTTAATTATCGTATAAGCTGCAATTCAAATGATTGGGGAAGTCATTTGTGGGGAATTATTATTTTTTAATTAAAGTTTTAAGTTAAGTTGAAAATATTTGTGAAAAGTTCATGTCTAGCACTGTTATCTAAAACCCAGGGATCGGAGCCGTATAGTCGGCCCATACGATACCTACAAAACTACCACTCAACTCTAACCTTTTGCGCATTTTTATTTTTATTTTAAATCGTGTCTTCCATACGATTTAAATTTTGTTATTTTACACAAAAAACTTTTGGTGCATTTGACCCGTTCATTATCATGACAGTCATTCGAATTAGTTGGTCAGACCGCTTTCCCCATGGACATTTTTTGATGTTCGTTTTATAATAGTGGCGTCTAGAAACCGATTGGAAACCCAGACAAAAATAGAATATTCTTTCAATTGCATTCTCGAAATAGCTTCTGATCATCATCGCAAAGTGTAGGTGTCGTCCTTGATCATAACCGGAACCTAAGGCAAAAGTTCCTAGCCATGAGAGCTGAATTTCCGCCCCCCTTAAAAGATCCACAGCTCCACTTTCCTGGCATATTTTTCAAATCATGTTTTCCCGAGGTGAATATTTACGCCATTAAGGGGACCCCCTCCTATTCAGGTGTCAAAAACTTTTATTTAGTTTTTCGAATCTACACTAATTCAAGAATGTCCCTACAAAATTTCAAGTGAAAATCTCAAGAACTCTTCGATATATAGTCGATTTATTGTGTCTGCATCAAGTTACGGCAAGAGTGATTCTCAAACTTTAAACGCATTTATCTCGAATCGGTGTTTTACACATGGCGGGCACGATAACTCAAAAACTAATAATCAGATCGATTCCAAAATTTGGGACGTTTCTCTGTGGGTGTATAGCTATCGTATGAACTTGGATAAATCCAATCGGTCGAGATTTTCCTTATTTTTTAAAACTTAGTTTGTGGTAAAAAATAGGCGATTAAAAAAAAAAAATTTAAATGTCCGCAATTTTAAATACGAATTTGGTCACTTTATGTTTTGGTATATTTGACCCGTTCTAAATATTTGGTCAAATCTTCTTCACCCTGTGAAATCTTTGATGTTCGGCATATAATAATGACCTCTAGAACGACTAGAAAATCTGACAAAAACTAATTTTTCGGTTTTTTTGGACCACATAAATATCATGTCTGCATCACCGAGTTTGTAAACCTGTGACCAGAGCAGTATAGTCGGATGGGGCCGACCAAGCGATACCCTACACAACTACCACGGAACTCTAACATTCTGCAGATGTTTATTCCTCACCCTCTTGCCCGTTGGAGGTCAACAACAACTCTTCCATACACTGGTATCAGGAAAGTAGTAAAGTCGGACGGGGTCGACTCTATGATACAATTCACAACTTTGGGTATATTCAACAGATGGAATCGTAACAGACGT
Organism: Musca vetustissima; assembly: GCF_032173495.1. Lineage (NCBI taxonomy): Eukaryota > Metazoa > Arthropoda > Insecta > Diptera > Muscidae > Musca > Musca vetustissima. Next base: position 84,623 of record NW_026872892.1, read on the forward strand.
CGCATTTTTGATGGACCATTAACATGAAATTAAACATGTCATTCTGAAACCTATACTAAATTTTGGTCAGATATAGAGTTGCTTCTTACAATGGGACAAAATTATGTAAATAAATTTAAAGCAAAATATCGAAACTCTGAACCGATTTTCACGAAATTTTACACATATCGTTCTAGACTTAATTCAGTACGCTATGCCAAATTTTGTGCAAATCGAAAGATATATAGGGACTTTGGTGCACTATTTACCTAAATCGGACGAAAATATGTATGGGAGCTATACCCAAATCTGAACCGATTTTCACGATATTTAACACACATCGTTCTAGGCTTAATTCAGAATGCTATGCCAAATTTCGTGCAAATCGAAGGATATATAGGGACTTTGGTGCACAATTTACATAAAATCGGACGAAAATATATATATGGGAGCTATATCTCAATCTGAACCGATTTTTACGAAATTTAACACACATCGTTCTATCAATATATGTGTACATAAGCACCTGTAAAAATTTAAGTGTAACTCCCACATCTGAGAACATACGACAATATAGTTGGTATCAATTTAAAGGTCAGCCATTCCTCTTGGGTCTATGTTCTTCAGGGGTAAATATAAACGCTATAGAATTCAAATTTTGTCATTTCACACAAATGTCCGGGTCAATTTGACCCGCTAAATATTGACTGATCTTTATCAAAACAGACATGCTTATTCTTTGACCCGATCTTCTTCTCCATGTGAAATTTCGCGATGTTCGGACCAAAAATCTTTACCAAACACAATAGGGGTCTTTGCAAAATTTCGTGAAGATTGGTTCCTAACTGTTTCCTGTATCGTGTTTACAAATTATAACGGACTGACGGACGGACATACATACATCAATTCAGCTAGTCGAGATATGACGATTGGTATACTTAAAGGTGGATCTAGGACCAATATTTCGCGGCATTACAAACTCTTGTGGGTATACAAAGCTATAATACCCTGACAACGAGGTATAAAAACACCTCGCCAAATGTTCATAGTTGAAATAAAAAAAATATTTTTTTTTTCTCTAGAGAATTTCTCAGGTTTCCCAAATTTCTGCTTGCCGAATAAAATTAATAATATTTATATATTTCACCAAAATTTAAGAAAATACCTCACACATTTTTTCTGAAATTTTTGTTTAACACTAATGATGAAAACTTTATACAAAATATGGCATAATTAATGCTAAAATGCATATCGCAGCCGGTTCTACCAAACTACCAACAAATTTATGGCCACTTTGTCAAAACAAATGAAATGCACCCCTGCCTAGAGTTTTATAACCAAATAAACTGAAATGCAGAAAGGCCACAAAGGAAAACAGGAATAGCTGAGCAAAAATAAAATGCAGACAATTAGACTTCATATAACTTTTTGACTTCCCAAAACAGGCACACACACACATGCACACTCACACCAATTTAAAAAAAGAAGAAAAAATGCAAAAAATAAGAAAACAATCTAAAATACGATGAAGTTGATAACACTGATGAAAAGAAAATGAAATACTTAAATTGCAGCAGAATGAAAGAAATAAAGGAAAAAAACAGTCATAAAGATTTTTAAGATATGACCATGCCAACGAACATCATTCGTGCTGAAATTCGCGTAGAGCCTGTAATTTTGTACCTGCACTATGCGCTTCACTTATGGCATTTTTGCATATCGCCTTAATAATCATAAACGAAATATGAGTGTTCATTATAAAAAAAATACTATTTATAAATAATATTTTTGTTGTTGTTGTTTTTCCACTTCTCTTTATTAAGGCTAGAAAAAATTCGACATCAAACATGTTTAAAAATATATAATGGTTGGAAAAATCCATTATTGCCATTAAAGTCGAGATACTATCTGCATCAATTGATGATAGTAGTTTCTTTTTTATAATATTCACAAATAAATAAGTTCGGATGTGAAAGATAAGTGTGTGGAGAAAACTATGGAGAAACCACATACCATACATTTCAAGAAGGCTAATATTATGGACTACAAACAATAGCAATAGATTTTGCAACTACAATATGAGGCGGGAATTTTTATATTCTACACAACTGTGTTGTGAAAAATAGGGTTTAAAGGAAGCATGAAGGACGAAGATGTGTTAAACTTATTATAATTTTATACCGACAACTATGTTGTAAGGGTATTATAGCATTGTCCAGCCGATCGTCATAACTCGACTAGCTGAGTCGATACAAACATGGTGTCCGTCTGTCCATTATTATTTGTAAACTCAATACAGACCACAGTTATTGGCCAATCTTCACGAAATTTTGTTTGTATGATGGGTTCTGGCCAATGAAGACCCCTTATTGTTTTTGGTAAAAATCGGTTAACTTTTAGGGGATGCAATGGATCAACAACTTTACTTTTGTCTGATTTTCTGGTCGCTCCAGAGGACGCAATTATGGTTTAGACATCGCGAATTTTTACATGGATAAGGGGAACGGATCGAAAGGGAAAGCACGTCTGTTTTGATAAAGATCGGTCCATATTTAGCTGATCAAATGGGGCCTGACTTTTGTGTGAAAAATGGCAAAAAAACAGTAAGGAAAGTAGTAAAGTCGGATGGGGCCGACTATATGATACCCTTCACCACTATGGTATATTAAACAGGACTATTAACATGAAATTGGATGAAATAAAATATGTGATATTTATCTCAATGTGAATCTACCCAGATCTATTCATAAAGTATGTACATCGACTTCAAACAAATATAAATAGGTCATCCGTTGTGCTATGTCTGTACTTCGGGCGAAAATATATATGGAAGCCCTATCCAAATATTAAGCGATTTCAAACAAACTTGTCACAGGTTAGGTTATATTAATTTCAGAACGTTTTGTTCCTAATGGTTCCATGGTGCGTCAATTACTTAAAATCAATCTATAATAAAAGGGAGCTACATCTAAATCTGGACCGATTTTCTCGAAACTTGGCAGACATCATTCTAGGCTCAATTCAGTACGTTATGTAAATTTCCTGCAAATCGAAGGATATATAGGGACTTTGGGGCACCATTTACATGAAATCGGACGAAACTATATATGGGAGCTATACCTAAATCTGGACCGATTTTCTCGAAACTTGGCAGACATCACTCTAGGCTCAATTCAGTAAGTTATGCCAAATTTCGTGCAAATTGAAAGATATATAGCGACTTTGGTGCACCATTTACATGAAATCGAACGAAACAATGTATCGGAGCTATATCTAAATCTGGACCGATTTTCACGAAACTTGGCAGACATCACTCTAGGCTCAATCCAATACGTTATGCCAAATTTCGTGCAAATCGAAAGATATGTAGGGACTTTGAGGCACCATTTTATGAAATCGGACGAAACTATATATGGGAGCTATATCTAAATCTGGACCTATTTTCTCGAAACTTGGCAGACATCATTCTAGGCTCAATTCAGTACGTTATGTAAATTTCCTGCAAATCGAAGGATATATAGGGACTTTGGGGCACCATTTACATGAAATCGGTCGAAACTATATATGGGAGCTATACCTAAATCTGGACCGATTTTCTGGAAACTTGGCAGACATCACTCTAGGCTCAATTCAGTAAGTTATGCCAAATTTCGTGCAAATTGAAAGATATATAGCGACTTTGGTTCACCATTTACATGAAATCGAACGAAACAATGTATCGGAGCTATATCACTCTAGGCTCTAGGCTCAGTCCAATACGTTATGCCAAATTTCGTGCAAACTTTGAGGCACCGAGAAATATATATGGGAGACCGTTTACATTAAATCGGTCAAATATATATATATATATATATGGGACCGTTTACATTAAATCGGTTAAATATATATATCTATAAATCTGAACCGATTTGTACCAATTTCAATAGGGTTCGTCCTTGGGCCGAATAAGTGACCTATGCCAAATTTCATCCAATTCGGATCATAAATGCGACCTGTACTTTGTTTACAATTTAACATGGACAGACAGACGGACGGACGGATGGACATGCATAAATCGACTTAGAAAGTGATTCTATGCATATTCTCAAAAGGAACCATTTGTCTATCTCGTTTCCTTTTGCCTGTTACAAACATATGCACAAACACATAATACCCTGTACCACAGTGTGGTGAAGGGTATAAAAATTTGAAGGACATAGGCGAGAAGTTTATAAAGGACCGAAAATTTAAATTTTTGTTGTTTTTTCGAGGCGATCTATAGGCCACAATTATTAGCCGAACACCACAACACAATCCACGGTGACGGGAATCTGAACAAGTAATTACAAGGGCTGTACTGAATATTAGTAATAAACATCCGCAGAAAGTTTAAGATCGGTAGTAGTTCTGTGGTATGGTTGATCCCGTCCGTCAAAACTGCTCCGCTCACTGGTTTAGTATTACCATTAACACACCAGAAAGCGGAATAGCTAGGAAATTTTACAAGGGGTTATGGTCAAGGATGACGCCTGGCTCTAGACGCCACAATTACTTATTACTAATATTCCATGGGGAAGCCGATCTGACCAACTAATTCGAATGGCCGTCATCATAATGAGCCGAGTAATTGCTTACTCCAGGAGAACTTGATTCGAAAAAGATGCCGAAAAAACGCTGTTAGCCTCTAATAAGCCCGACCATACTGCTCCGCTCACTGATTTTAAAAATAAGATAGTAAGGTTTTATACCCTGAGATGTATTGTATTGTTAATCATGGAAATAGAGCTTGTGGTTCTTTGGATCATATCCGTTTCAGGCAATTTGGAGTCGATTTACAAACAAATGTACGTCTGTCATTCTGGCCGGCTTATGTGCACGATAACTGTCGAAGAGAGTTACAGATTTCATCCAAACTTTGCACGTAGTAATATTTCTTTAAAATTTAGTTCAAGTTCGAAGATGAAGAATATCGGTCCACTCTTTGTGGTATCTCCTCCAAAAAATTGTCAAAATTGTGTCAAAAATATAAATTTTACAATATCATGCAAACGGACTATACGATTTGAACCATACCCTATTACCTTTACCAAGCGTACATCAAGTAGGAAGATGTGACCCATTATTCCTCTCCTTCTGGTAGCTCTCTCACAAATAGTTAAATTTTGCAATATTTATAAATCCAATATCAGGTAATGGAGTTTCCGATTTGAACCAAACTTGGCACAGCTTATTACCTTTACCAAGCCAAGATCAAATCCGAAAGTGGCACCCGTCGATCCTCTCCTTCTGATACCTCCCCCACAAGAGGTCAATATTTCATAAAGTTGTAGATTTAATTTGTAGCAATTTGAATAACCCTATTAATCAACATTAAATCGGAAACCGTAAAAACCCTCCGGAAACCATAAGATGAGGGAATATATTTGTCAGCAATACGTACGGACATATTTTTCTTTGTTTTTCATTCCGTTTTGAACGTCTCGAAATATTCATCGGAGACCCCATAACGTACTTATATTCATGATCAGAATAAAATTCTTAGTTTATTTAGCGCCGATCGACATCGGGACATTTTAGGTATAACATTGAATATTGTTACTACTCCTAGAATGTTAAATGTTGCCAATGGGGTATATCAATCCACTTTTTTGTCATAGCTGACATAAAAAATTCCCTAGTCATTTTTTGTTATTTTGAAAGCTAGACGATTTTAGCCGCCTTTTTATACCATACACAACTATGTTGTCAGGGTATTATAGCTTTGTGCAGCCCCAAGAGTTTGTAACGCCGCGAAATATTGGTCCTAGACCCACCTTTAAGTATAAATTGCCATATCTCGACTATATGAGTCGATCTAGACATGTGTGTCCGTCCGTCTGTCCATTATAATTTGTAAACACGATGCAGGCCACAGTTATGGACCAATTTTCACGAAATTTTGCTTGTAGAATGGGTTCTGGCCAATGAAGACCCCTATTTTTTTGGAAAAGATCGGTTAATATTTAGGGGATGAAATGGACCAAAAACTTTATTTTTGTCGGTTTTTCTGAAAACGCTCCTGAGGCAAACTTTACAAATGTAATTCAAACACCGCGAATTTTTGCATGGAGAAGGGGATCGGGCCAAAGATTAAGCATAACTGTTTTGATAAAGATAGGTCAGTATTTAGCGGGACAAAAGAACCCTTACTTTTGTGTGAAAAATCACAAATTTTGTATTCTATGGCGTATATTTTTACTACTGAAGCACATACACCCGAGAGGTTGATAGTGTATCCAAGAGGAGTGGTTGTCCTTTAAATTGATACCAAACATATTGTCGTGAGTACTCGGTTGTGGAAGTTACATTTAAAGACTTACAGGTGTTTGCGTATTCAGATATTATTTAGTAACCCATTACCACACTAGAGGGCGGAAATAGCGCTGATCACTTTGAAATTTTTCAGGAGGTTCCAGTTTTGGTTAAGGAGAACGCCTATAATTTTCGGTGATGATCAAATTATAATTTTGTGATGACGTCGAGTTGATCTATAGGCCACAATTATAAGCCGAACATCACAATAAATCCAACGGAGAAATGAAGAGGTGCTGTTGACCTCTAATCGGGTGAGAGGGTGAAAATATCACAAAATATTGCCCAGGCTCGGGAAAAACAACAAAGTTAGATTTTCGTTAGATTTTGTGTAGCGTATCATATGGTCGGCTCCGTCCGACTATACTGCTCCGCTCACTGGTTTCAACTAAAATATTTATTAGAGGACGAAAAACATGTCGATATAGCATTATGTTTTTCTGTAGCTTTCATATAAAGTTCCAGCCCTCATTTTTACACATTTTGAATATCTTAGACGTTCTGGAGATCAACATATATTTATGCAGAACAATATCACTAAGAGGCCTTTCTGTGATATAGTCGCTCCCATTTTCGGTATTCTGATGGTATTTCAAATTGAAGGCACGATAATTTAGCATTTTCGAGGAGATGGGAAACATTTTACGGAAGATATTTAATATAGATTAATTTTTCAAGCATAGTCTTCATGTACCTGGCCTCCTTTAATTTAGGTATTTTGGGTAGGATAGTTCTAGGCGCATTTTCGTATTCAAAGGGACTGTAATTTGCTATGCCGGATTCTTGGTGGCTCCTGGCCGAGTTTACCAATATTCTGGTAGGCATGTGACAATGAAGGTACATGTATATAAGGTCTCGGCCAATGATTTAAAAAGTTCAGCCCGATAGTACTTAACTACAATTATCTTTGTTTCCACTATAACTGTTAGGATTAGATTTTTTTAATAAATTTCAAGAACTCTCTTATTTTTTTAAAACCATTTTTCATTTAGATTTTTTGTAGGATTTTAACACAATTGTATTTTTTTTTAAAAAATATTTTATATTTTCTCAGGGGTATTGTATTCCCATATTTCGAAATTAAACTTCTGCTTCGAATACACCTCATTTAATACACGCAATTGTCATGTTCAACACTCTCAATTGGAGGAAATCTTCGTGGCGATTCTTGTTTTAATTCGCTTTTTTTATTTGTTCACTCCGCACTTTTTGTTGGCCTTGAGATTTCACCAACCCACAGATATGTCACAGTTGGCACCTGTAGCCAATTGCCTTGAAGCATTTTTTTCCTTATTCGTTTATTTTTTATTATTAAAACCAAAAATATACACGAATGATGTGTAATTATGTAGGGATGTTTGACCACATGCATCCCGCTGCGAGTAATCTTGTTCAATTGGTTTTGTCTTTGGAGTTTTTTTAATTTTTTTTTTTATTTTAATATTTTTTTTTTTTTTTTGTCGTGGCTTATCTTAATATTTATCTTGGTGTCATCATATCTTTGACTATTTAAGCACATTTGCATAATGTAACGTAAAAGCTTTTTGCTATAACAATAAAACTTCTTATGTGCAACATTCAGCATGCCATGTGTTGTTGTTGGCGTTGCTGCTGCTGCAATCTGCTTTTCAAAAAACTACTCGAGTTTCTACACTCGCTCGCTCTGTCCTCATGCCATCATATTTGAACTGCTTATCAAACCAGCAGACGCTTGGAATTTCTGCCTGACGTGTCAATGGAAAGATATGCACGCATGTGGAGGAAGATGAAAAAGTGCTGCATGCATGTCGACACCAACAACAAAAACAACAACATCAGCAGCATCAACGAACTGGAGGATGGGGATGATGAGGACGACGACAATATCTTGTAAAATATTGAAAAACGTATAAAGGCAATTTATGAATTATATCCTTAGGGCTCTCTCTTGCTATTCGCATGCACGTTCTCTCACGTCATAGTTAAGTAGTTTTTTCTGTTGTTGTTATTGTTGCTGGCACTGTTGTTTTCCTTTGCATCTCTATAAGCCATAAATTTGATAATGCACGGATAATGGCTTCGACCAAGGATATAACAGGAAATCCATATAAAGCTTTGGAAGGACATTTTCCAATAATCCATATTGAGAGCATGTTGGACAAACTCTTATCTTTCGGGACCATCAACTGTTACGTTTTTTTATATATCCTAAAAATACAGATAAAGACTTTAAATTAACCACACAAAGAAACATAACGAAATGCCATAAAATAGCGGTAACTTATATTCACTTTGCATTTATTTATCAGTTAAAAATCTCAACATATTTTATGGCAGCCATTAATTTGAAATCAGATCTTTAATGGATTGTTTAATTTGATGGCAGAAATAATATTCGCATGAAAATGAATTAATTGCCAAAAATTAAAAAAATAAAATAAAACAAAAAATAAAACAGACAGGAAGGACATAACTTTATTCGTCGATTAATGATAGCATCAATTAGGTGATGTGTGGAAGTCCAGCTGTTGCAGTTTAAGATATCGAGAAAATGTATACAATGTTTAAAAACTTAAGATTTGAGGTGATGTTCTGGTCATAATTTCATCCTTTGGAGCAAACAGAAAAACAAACAAAAATAAAGTTGTTGGTCCATTTTGGTCCCAATAATATTATCCAATACATGCACAATTTCGTGACGATTGGTCCATTACTGTCACCTGTATCATGTTTACAAATTATAATGGCCAGACGGACGGACACACATTTCTAGATCGACTCAGCTAATCGAGCTATGACGATCGGTATTCGAAAGGGTATATCCAGCATCAATATTTCACGGCGTCACAACATAGTTGTGTAGGGTATAAAAATCAATCATTTTTGGCCTTGAAAAAAAGTTCTTTAAAACTTCACGATTTTTATACTCTTCACCACACTGTAGTACAAAATATATTCTTTAAATGCATATGTTTGTAACTTAAAAAATATAATTTTAAAATCCATTTCCTTTTAAGAATATGCATAGAATCACTTTCTAAGACGATTTATGCATGTCCGTCCGCCCGTCTGTCTGTCCATGTTAAATTGTAAACAAAGTAAACTAATTGGGAAAAATCGGTTCCGATTTAGATATAGCTCCCATATATATATATATATATATATATACATATATATATTCCGTCCGATATATAGTCCAATTTAATTTAAACGGTCCCTATATATCTTTCGATTTGCACGACATTTGGTACAGCGTAATGAATTAGGTCTAGAATAATATGTGTCAAGTTTCTTGAAAATCGGTACAGATTTGGCTCCCATATATATCTTTCGATTTACACGAAATTTGGTACAGCGTAATGAATTAGATCGAAAATGATGTGTGTCAAGTTTCTTGAAAATCGGTTCAGATTTGGATATAGCTCTCATATATATTTTCGTCCGATTTAAGGTAAATGGTGCACCAAAATCCCATATATCTTGCGATTTGCATGAAATTTGACATAGCGTACTGAATAAAGTCTAGAATGGTGTGTGTTAAGTTTCATGGAAATAGGTTCAAATTTAGATATAGCTTGCTATATATTTTCGTCCGATTTAATGTAAATGGTATACCCAAGTCCCTATACATATTTTTCGATTTGCACGAAATTTGGTACAGCGCAATGAATTAGGTCTAGAATAATGTGCGTCAAGTTTCTTGAAAATCGGCTCAGAATTGGATATAGCTCCCATATATATTTTCGTCCGATTTAATGTAAACGGTCCCCATATATCTTTCGATTTGCACGAAATTTGGTACAGCGTAATGAATTAGATCGAGAATAATGTGTGCCAAGTTTCTTGAAAATCGGTTCAGATTTGGATATAGCTCCCATATATATTTTCGTCCGATTTAAGGTAAATGGTGCACCAAAGTCCCTGTATATTTTCCGATGTAGACGAAATTTGGCACAGCGTACTGAGCTAAGTCTATAATGATGTGTGTTAAGTTTCGTTAAATTCGGTTCAGGTTTAGATATAGCTCCCATATATATTTTCTTCCGATTTAATGTAAATGGTGCACCAAAGTCCCTGTATATCTTTCGATATCCACGGTATTTGGTACAGCGAACTGAATAAAGTCTACAATGATGTGTGTTAAGTTTCGTGAATATGGGTCCACTTTTAGATATAGCTCCCATATATATCCTCGCCCGATTTTATGTAAATGGTGCGCCAAAGTCCCTATATATCGTTCGATTTGCACAAAATTTGGCACAGCGTACTGAATTGAGTCTAGAATGATGTGTGGTAAGTTTCGGAAAAATCGGTTCAGATTTCTATGTAGCTCCCACTTATACAAATATATTCATCCGATTTTACCTAAAAAGTGCCCCAAGTTCCTAATGTTTGTCCGATTAACACAAAATTTTGCACAACATATCAAATTGTGACTTGAATGACGTTTTTGCGTTTTGTTGAAGTTGGAGCAGGTACAGTCATAGTATCCATATGTATTTCGAACGGGTGTCTCGTTGGGATTAAATTTTGAAAAATGCGGCATACCGAATAGTGTGTAACAAGATTGCTTTAAGGGAACCCCACCCATTCTCGATTTTAATTTTTTAAGATTTTCAATGGGCTGGTAAATCAATACCAATGATTGTTGAGGTTTGTCACTTTGCACATATATATTTGAACATTTAAAAGAGAAGAAAAATAATTTACAAAAAAAATTTGTTATTGTTTTGTTGTTGTTTTTTGTAATTAAAGAAAAGTCCTTATTTTTGATGGCGGGCATGATAACTCCCCACTGGAACATCGGAATTCTAAAATTCCAACGGTGTTAGAAAGAGTACATGTCTGGCTCTCGTATGAACTAGGATTATTGACTTCGCTCTAAAATTAACAAAATGGCGGACCTTTGAATAAATATTTTTGGAAAATCACCGATTTTTGACCAAAAACCAAGTTAAAAAATATGGAAGATCTTCACCCATTGGCTTTATCCTAGTTCATACGATAGCTATACACTCACAGAGAAACGTGTAAAAATTTTGAATCGATTGGATTATTAGTTTTTGAGTTATCGTGCCCGCCATTCGCAAAAGAGAAAAACGCGTTTAAAGTTTGAGAAGCCCTTTAGCCGTCACTTGATGCTGACACAATAAATCGGCTATATCTTCAAGAGTTCTTGAAATTTTCACTTGAAATTTTGTAGGGACATTCTTGAATTAGTGTAGATTCGAATTAAATCAAAAAAACTTTGACCCCGATTTTTACCCCCTTAAATCGATTAGTCGCATTGTAGGCAACAGACTTCTGCCAAATGAAATTCTGCCCAAATGAAATGAAATTTAGCATAGGTAGCTAAAGTAAATTTCATATCGATGTTCGTTAAAGGGAACACTGACATAAAATTGTTAGGATATATATTTAGAATATACTCAAAGTGGTGATTGGTATCATATAGTCGGCCCAGTCCGACTTTATCCCTTTCCTTACTGGTTTGTCTTTGGGTCATTGAAAATATATTCCTTTAAAATTAACTTTTTTTTGCCCATGGGTCCTTGAAAAATATTCTTTAAAAAATCCACGCTTATGGGACGGCATACTAGTACTTGAAAAATCTCATATCTTGGTCTTTGAAAAAAAAACATATTCTTTTCAAATTTTTAATCACTTTTATATCACCTGTTTATAATTTAATTGAATTTTTATAATTTTATAATAAAACCCATCAAAACGGCGCATAAAATGCGCCCTTCTTTAGTAATTATTTTTAATAGTTTCACATAAAAATAATTACACGAACATAATAAACTAGATGCAACCTGACATACATACATATATCCTAAAAATTTAATTGTTTATTTCTAGACCACATGACATAAAATCAAAACAAAAAAATATTTACGCATTTTATGTCAAATCTTATGGCGATTTGCTATTCTGTTCTCCAACCATTCACCACCATTGGGGTCCATCCATCCACTATCTACGGTCCGTTGTTGTTTATACAATATATTAAAGAAATTAAACTATACTAAAGTTTGACAGTTATTTGCACTTTTATGATGGCCAAGTCCTTACAGAGAACTGCACTTAACGTTAATTTTGTGATAATAAAAATAACAAAAACTACAAATAATGCAGCCAGAGAGAGCAGCAACAAGCCATGCAGTCAGCCATTCATCCGTTGAACAGACAAAGTGCGTGAGTGAGTGTGTGTGGCAAATGTTAACTTACAAAACAATAACATAAAATAGAAAACTGAAAGAAAAACAATGAATAAAAAAGAAGAAAAAATGAAAAGTCAAAATAAACTTTAGTTAAACTAGTTATATTATAGGGGAAGTTTAAATAATAGATCGAGTTGGTAAGAAGTGGTTGCATGCTACAGAATGTTCCAAAAGGAGTAGGATGAGGATTGAAATAATATTTTGGAATAGTTCTTCATAGGTGCGATTGTTAAAAATAGCTCAACCTCCAAGAACCTGGAATAACACGTAAAGGAATATATATTCTTTGTGGGATCTCCTATTTAATGGGATCTCCGAACGTGTGACAATTGGAATGACACTCCATCTTATGGTGGCGATTTTAAAAATGTGTAAAATTTTTCCATAATTATTACACTCCAAATATTTTCATATGTCATCAATACCAGCAGTAACGCCCATTTGTAGGTACACTATTTCATAGTTCTCTCCGACCACTATGGTCTGCATTGACACTATACATTTCCTCCTACCATCTGCTGAAAGTTGTGAAAGAAAAACTAAAATGCCAAATAAAATAGTAAAACTGGTTCAAAAAGACAAAAAACAAAAAAAAAAAAAAAAACACATCCGCAGACACGCACACATCTACACACATATGACCATTTAATATGGTCATCATAACTATTCTTTGGCATTATCAGACTACATTTTGCATCTTGACTCCATCATTTTGCCATTTTTATGAGCAGTGATATAAACGATATTTTAATTAATATCACTTAAGATAAAGCACTAAAGCATGTTCGAAGCTATACATAGCTCCACGCAACGACGAACAAAGGGTGGAATGTAATACGATGGCCTTAAGTGCAGAACGGAAAAGAAGACATTTGCTACGCTTAGAGATGTTGACGTTGTAGCTTTTTTTCAAATAATGTCATATTGGAGTTATCAGAAAAATAATATCAATTTTCGAACTTCAAGGACCAAAAGTCCAATTGGAGTCGATTTCTAAACAATATGTTTCCACGGATCAAGAACCCAATAATCGTGGATTTAAAAAAAAAATTATGGATCAAGAGCTTATAAGCCTGGATTTTTACAGAATATTTTTTCAAGGACCAAAAGCCCAATAGCGTGAATTTGTAAAGATTATTTTTTTCAAGGATCAACAGCCCAATAAGCTTGATTTTTCAAAGAATATTTGACCAAGGATCAGGAGCCCAATAAGCGTGGATTTTTAGAACATTTTTTTAAAAACCAAAAGTTCGATTTAAACAATATTTTTTCAAGGGCCAAAAGGCAAATAGAGTGAAATTTTATAGAATATTTTTTCAAGGATCAAGTGTTCTTTTTCTCAAGGAAAAACGCATGATTTTTAAATGATATTTTTTGAAAGTCCAAGCGCCAATAAGCGTAGGTTTTTAAAAATATTTTTCAAGGATCAAGAGCCCAATAAGCAGGATTTTTGTACCATACACAACTATGTTGTCAGGGTATTATAGCTTTGTACAGCCTTAAGAGTTTGCAACGCCGCTAAATATTGGTCCTAGACCAACCTTTAAGTGATATCTCGACTAGTTAAGTCGATCTGTCCATTATAATTTGCAACACGATACAGGCCACATTCATGGACCAATATTCACGAATGGGTTCTGGCCAATGAAGACCCTTATACCGACTATACTGCTCCGCTCACTGTTTTTAATTTGTTTAACAATATTTTTGCAAAAATCAAGAGTGCTTAACTGGCTGAAAGACAAACAAAAGTGGATTTTTATACCATCCACCATAGTATGGAGGGTATATTAATGTTGTCATTCCGTTTGTAACACATCGAAATATTCATTTCCGACCCTTTAAAGTTTATATATTCTTGATCAGGGTAAAATTCTAAGACGATCTAGCCATGTCCGTCCTTCCGTCTGTTGTAATCACGCTATCTTCTGAAGGAATTGAGATAGGGTGCTGAAATTTTGCATAAAGTTGTCTTTCGTCTGCTGGCAGGTCAAGTTCGAAAATGGCATATATCGGTCCACGTTTCGGCATAGCTCCCATATAAGTGTACCCCACAATTTTCGGTATTTTGAGGTTCCTGAGCGTGTTTTTCGACCGAATTCGCTGAAATTTGGTACTTTGAGCTCCTATTGGAAAGCAAATCTCACTACTAAAAATTATAAATATAGGTAAATTTTTTCTGGTAGTCCCCATATAACGGTACCCCCAATTTTCGGTATTTTAGGGTTCTTGAGCGCGGGATTCATCCGAATTCGCTGAAATTTGGTACATGGGGTTCTTATTGGTTACCAAATTGCCCCACTAAAAAATATAAATATAGGTCCACTATTTTTGGTAGCCCCCATATAAGGGTACCTCCCAATTTCCAGTTTTTGGGGGGTTTTGACCGGATTTTTTCGCCGAATTGGCTGTAATTTAGTATTTTGAATCCTTAATAGGTACCAAATCTCCCTACAAAAAAGTATAAATATAGGTCCTATTTTTCGGATAGCCCCCATATAAGGTTACCCCCAATTTTCGGTATTTTGGGGGTTCTTGAGCGCGTTTTTTAACCGAATTTGGTGCAATTTGGTATTTTGTAGTTGTATATAGTAACAAATCTCCCTACCAAAAAATATTATTATTCGCCCCCTTTTTGGGGTAGTCTCCATATAACCCCCTTTTTTATATTAAAATAGTTATCTGATTTGTTCCGAGTTTTGAGTTTGGTTCTAGGACTCTGTTGTAATCAGTTCTCCTGCGTAGGATAGCGAAATACGAAATTATAACGTAATGTTCGATAATGAACTATAGCCGCATTTAGACCTAGCCCGTGTGTGGAGGTTCCAGAAGGAGTGGACCGATATTCCCCATCTTTGAATTTGAACTGAGTTTGGAAGAAATAATAAGATGAGCAAAGTTTGGATGAAATCTAAATTTTCTGAAACGGATTTGGTCCAAAGAAACTTGGGGCCTAGAACCAATATTTCCATTAGGCACATTTTCACCGTGCTAAATTGTAAACACCCTTATTAGCTATAAGGCAGAGGGTATAATTATCCATTAAAAATTTCTGAAATTAGTATTGTGGTTTACATAATCCCTTTTTAGAAATGTCGGTATAGGTCCACTTTTTGGTATGTTCCCTACATTTTCATTTCTAGTACATGTCAGTATATCTACGGAGGAGGGTATCAAAAGTTCGGCCCGACCGAACTTAACGCTTTTTCACTTGTTAAATAATAATTTCTTCATGAATAAAAAGCCCAGGAAGCGGGAATTTTTAAAGAATATTATTTTCAAGGACTAAAATCCAAAGAAGCTTGAATTTTTAAAAACTATTTTTTTTCATGGACCAAAAACTTCAAAAAAGGCGTGGTATTTAAAGAATTTTTGCCTGGAAGAAATGGTAAATTAGCATGGAGTTTTGTGTATTTCCAATAATTCCATTTGAAGGTCCTTAGGGTTTTAAATAATGAGTTTTAAATATTTTTCTACTTCATTTTTATTATTTTCCGAAAAAAATACATTTTAATCCTTTAATATGATTATTGTCAAGATCTGGTGAAAGCTCAATTTATCGTTTAATTAATGTTTAATTAATTAAGCGATAACCACTGATAAATGGCACTGAACCTTTCAGCTCAAATAACCCCAAGACAGAAATACATACAAATTTCACATTGTGTAGAGAAAGAGTTTTAAAATATCTTTTTGAAATTAGACTCCAATGCATTTTTTCAGATACAACATTGACTCACAACCCAACAGTGAATACCATCACCACTACATTGGTCATGTAACAATACGATACACTTCGAAATTTTACAAATAAACCTCGTGAACATTTTTTATCACATTGTATTTTATTTTCATTTTATTTTTGTAAAATTCCAATGTGGTCGTCCTTTTCCGTCCGATTTCATTAAAACGGAGAAAAAAAAACAAATTTTCTATGTTATTGATATCAACTGCCAAATATTATCGGACGTTAAATTAAATGAAAACAATTTTTGGTTATATATACATTTTTTTAATACCAGCTCTGGTCTTATTTTGCTTTTGTTCTAAAGGCAATGAATGTTCAGCTGTTTTTGTGGGAGATATTTGTTTCGTTTCTGGGTCATCAAAAGGTCGCCTTAACACTTTGAAACTAAAATGTTGAAAAATGGCAATCAAATTGGGCTCAAGTGTAGGGTACGCAGAGAAGAGAGTGTTTGGCAAACAAAACCATTGAATTACGGTTCAAAATGAATAATGAAATTTAACCAAATAAAAGGAAAGAGAGAGGAGCAGTTGAGACAATAAAACTGAAACAGATAGTGAATGGATAGTCGTAACGGCAGCACCAGAATGTGTTTAGGTTCAGGAAATGCAATTAAGAAATTAAAAAAAAAAACGCAATGGACAGTGTTTTGAATGTAAATTAGGAGCAAGGTATGGGAATGATTTTTTTTTGTGACTCTTAGACCTATCAGAGTGAATTTTAATAAAAATACTTTTTCAGAATTTTTTTTACTGGATATTTTTTTTAATGGCCAAGGGCGTGGATTTTTAAGAAATATTGTTAGCGAATCTTTTTTTCAATGACCAATGGCGTGGTCTTTTACAGGGATATTTGATAAAGAACCAAAAGTTTGGATATTTAATAGTATATTTTTCAAGAACTCAAAGCCCAATAAGTTTAAAATTTTTTAAAGAATTATTTTTCTAGGACCAAAAGTCCCATAAAATGGATTTTTCAAAGACTAAAAGGTTAATAAGCATGGATGGATTAGAATCGTTCATATAGCCCCATAAAAGGGGTCTTGACTGATTTGTGGTATGGAGGGTATAAACCGTTCAGTTAGATCTGAAGACTGGGTAGACCTTAAAAATAGTTTTAAAAATCCACGGCTGTGGATATACCATAAAAATATTTTATAAAAATCCAGGGCTGTGGATAGATTATAAAAAATATTTTAAAAAATCCTCGCCTGTTATTTGGATACTTAGTCCTATGGGCAGGGATTTTTATGCCCTACACAACTATGTTGTCAGGGTATTATATCTTTGTGCAGCCCTAAAAGTTTGTAACGCCGCGAAATATTGGTACTAGACCCACCTTTAAGTATACCGATCGCCATATCTCGACTAGCTGAGTCAATCTAGACATGTGTGTCCGTTCGTCCGTCCATTATAATTTGTAAACTTTGCATGTAGGACGGATTCTGCCCAATGAAGACCCCTATTGTTTTTGGTAAAGATCGGTTAATATTTAGGGGATGAAATGGACCAAATACTAAATTTTTGTCGGTTTTTCTGGTCGCTCCAGAGGCCGCAGTGAAATTTTACATGGAGAAGGGGATCGGGCCAAAGAATAAGCATGCCTGTGTTGATAAAGATCGGTCAATACTTAGCGTGTCAAATGGAACCTGACTTTTGTGTGAAAAATTACAAAAATTTTATTCTGGGGCGTATATACTTGCTCCTGAAGGACATATACCCGAGAAGTTGATAGTATATCCAAGAGGAGTTGTTGGCCTTCAAATTGTATGTACTCTGATGTGGGAGTTATAAGTAATTAGGAAAAGGTGACTATGTGCATAGTATTACAATTACTCCATTAGAGGACGGAAATGTCGCGCTGATCGCTTTAAAATTGTACATGAATTTCCGATTATGGTCAAAGACGACGCCTATAGTTTCCGGTGAAGTTGAGATTTAATTCAGGGGGTAAAATGAACCGAAAACTTTAATTTTGTCACATTCACTAGTCGCTCTAGAGGCAATTATTATGTGCAGAACATCACATATTTTACAAGGTGAAGGGGATCTGACCAAATACTTAGAGCGGCTATTTAGATGATGATCTGTCAATTTTCTGAGGGTCAAATCAACCAAAACCTAAAGTGACCATTTTTTTTATTTTATGGCGTAAAATTTCACTTCAAGAAAGAAAATTTTGGAAAATATGCAAGACTTAGAAAGTGGAGTTGCCCAGGCGGAGAATGTAGAACCGCCGAAAGTTTGCCTTTCGTGGTTGTAGTGTAGGGAAAATATGCAAGACTTAGAAAGTGGAATTGCCCAGGCTAAAAATGTAGAACCGCCGAAAGTTTGCTTTTCGTGGTTGTTGTGTAGGGCATCATATGGTCGGCACCGTCCGACTATACTGCTACGCTGACTGGTTTAATATATTTTAGAAAGATTCTTATCCCAATAGCAGTGAATTTTTTTAAAACATTTCTTTGAAATTCTAACCCACATAATCAAAATATTTCCACTGTGTGCCAAAATACAAAATTTCCTACATTGCTAAAATTAACAAAAAAGGGGAAATATTTATTTCGGTACTTCTTCTATATCTTCTGATTTGTTTTTTTTCTGTTTTCCATGAGTTTTGTTATAGGAAATATCAGAATGTTTCTTTGGTTGTTTATTTATTTTTGTGGCCGGCAATAATGTCCAAAAACCGAGATAATAATTCAAGTAAATTTTCAGTTAACCACTGCAATGTTAACGAGACTTTTGTAAGTTCCAAACTCCTTAACAAAAGGTTCAGTGGAGGGAGTATATGTGTATGTATGCACATACATGTGTGTTGAATGTTATATCGAAATTTTCGGCAACAAAAACCACACATACATATAAGTAACAAATTGAAATTGAACATTTCCTGCTGTTGGCATTAAAGAGTGTGTGTATGTTTGTTTAAATTGTCAGCTTTCATTTGTTGCCAACACCATAGCCGCCATTGACTCCGTTACAAAACCAAAAAGAAAACAAATCCAACCAACACTTCAATGCTGCTGCTGTTGTTGGCGGTGGTCCATTGCCGGTACATTTATTTTTGCTGAAGCCACACTGCTGATAGTGCTGCTATCAGTAACACAAGAACACTTTTAAAAAACGCCAAAATGGCATCAAAAGAAAATAAGAACTCACCAATAATCGGCCAACTAAAAATAAGACCAAACAAATAACAGAAAAAAACGAACCACGTTAACAAAAAATGAAGGAGACATACCTTGCCACACATAAGCTCATATTAACGCTGTAATCAACAGTCACCACCGCCAAATGTTAAGTACCGAAAATTTCTGAAAAGGAGTTTGTGCTACGGTTCTATATAACACTCATATGTGCAGTTTTATTTGTAAAAAACAGATTCAAACAACATTTTGTTAAGCATCACAGTGGTTCGGCTCGAAAGATATCAGCCTTGAAGATATATTTAAAAAAACAGACCTTAAAAAACACACAATTGTGTATATACATTTAAAACTATTTTTAAACCAGTAAGGAAAGGAGTAAAGTCGGACGGGACCGACTACATGATACATGATACCCACTTTGGGTATATTCACCAGATTAATCCTAAGAGACGTCGCATTTTTGAAGGACTTGTAAAATGAAATTGGATCCATACAAATGTCATTCTGCAACCTATTCTAAATTTTTCATTTGGTCAGATGATTCATTTACTTAAAATCGGGAGAAAATATATATGGTAGCTCTAACCAAATTTGAACCGATTTCAACAAAACTTCCTAAACTTTTGCGACGTTGATAAAAAGATAAAAGTATATATGAGAGCTATATCTGAAATTGTTTTTACGAAATCTAACACATCCTTCTAGACTTAATTCCGTACCCCATGCCAAATTTCGCCCAAATCGAAAGATAGAGACTTTGGTATACCATTTACATGAAATCGGACGAAAATATATATGGGTGCTATATCTAAATTTGAACCGATTTTCACGAAACTCAACACACATCATTCTAGACTTAATACAGTAACCCATGCCTGGACCCAGTAATTTAATTTGTTATGGAAAAAACATAACAAATTAAATTTTCGGTCCACTTTATCCCAATATTATTATCTGATCATCACCGAAAATTATAGGCGTTGTTTACATGAAATCGGACGAAAATATATATGGGTGCTATATCTAAATTTGAACCGATTTTCACGAAACTCAACACACATCATTCTAGACTTAATACAGTAACCCATGCCAAATTTCGTGCAAATCGAAAGATATATAGGGGCTTTGGTATACCATTTACATGAAATTGGACGAAAATATATATGGGAGCTATATATAAATTTGAACCGATTTTCAGGAAACTTAACGCACATCATTCTAGTCCTATTTCATTACACTGAGCCAAATTTCGCGCAAATCGAAAGATATATAGGGACTTTGGTATACCATTTACATGAAATCGGACGAAAATATATATGGGAGCTATATCTAAATTTCAACAAATTTTCACGAAACTCAACACACATCATTCTAGAGCTAATTCATTATGCTGTGCCAAATTTCCTGTAAATCGAAATATATATGTGGACTTTGGTACACCATTTACATTAAATCGGAGGAAAATATATATGGGAGCTATATCTGAACCTCAACCGATTTTCAGGAAACTTAACACACATCATTCTAGAGCTAATTCATTATGCTGTGCCAAATTTCCTGTAAATCGAAATATATATGTGGACTTTGGTACACTTACTTACTTACTTAGCTGGCTTGTTACAGAACGGTTGTTCCATAAGCCGAGCTTAAAAAAGATTTCCAAGCGCGTCGGTCTTGTGCGCAAGTCCACCAATTTGGAAGACCACGTTCCAAGATGTTGTTTTCCACTTGGTCTTTCCATCTCATTCGTGGCCTTCCCCTTCTACGGGAACCATCCGTAGGCTCATTTCTATATGCCTTTTGAGCTGGGGCTTCTTCATTCATCCGCACAACATGGCCTAGCCACCGTAGTCGCTGCAGCTCAATACGACTGACTATGTCGATGTCTGCGTATAAATTGTAGAGCTCGTGGTTCATTCGACGCCGATATTCACCGTCGACGCAGATCGGCCCGTAGATCTTTCGGAGAATTTTTCTCTCAAACACCCCAAGCGCTGCCTCATCTGCTTGCGCAAGTACCCATGCTTCTGATCCATATAATAGCACGGGTAGTATCAGCGTCTTGTAAAGTGTGAGTTTGGTCTGGCGAGAGGTGGCCTTGTTTCTAAACTGCTTACTTAGACCATAGTAGCATCTGTTGGCCATCACAATCCTTCTCCGAATTTCAAAACTGATATCATTCGTTTTATTTATGGCGGTACCAAGGTATATAAAGTCTTTAACTACCTCGAAGCTGTAGTTCTCAAGTTCCACAGTTGGTCCGAGTCTACTGAACGTCTTGCGCGTTGATACCATCAGCTTGGTCTTCTCGCCGTTTACTGCCAGACCCACTTTGGCAGACTCCTTTTCAATTTGTTCAAAGGTGGCTGTTACCGCTCGCAATGTTCGACCCATTATATCGATGTCATCGGCGTAGGCGAGTAACTGGTGTTGTTTGGTGTACAGAGTGCCATTTCTGTTCACCTTTGCGGACTTTGGTACACCATTTACCAAAAATCGGACGAAAATATATATTGGAGCTATATATAAATCTGAACCGATTTTTAGGAAGCTTAACACACATCATTCTAGACCTATTTCATTACGCTGAGCCAGATTTTGATCGAAAAATATATAGGGACCGTTTACATCAAATCGGCCGAAATTATATATGGGAGCTATATCTAAATCTAAACCGATTTTTTCCAATTTCAATAGGATTCGTCCTTGGGCCAAATAAGTGATCTATGCCAAATTTCATCCAATTCGGATCATATTTGCGACCTGTACTCTGTTTACAATTTAACATGGACAGACGGATGGACGGACATGCACAAATCGACTTAGAAAGTGATTCTATGCATACTCTCAAAGGAACCATGTGTCTATATCGTTACCTTTTGCCTGTTACAAACATATACACAAAAACATAATACCCTGTACAGCTCTGCTAAATACTTATCGAAATTCCGTGGCTTGTGTTGTGATGTTCGGCTTTTGGCCTATAGATCGACTGGAAAAAACATAACAAATTAAATTTTCGGTCCACTTTATCCCAATATTATTATCTGATCATCACCGAAAATTATAGGCGTTGTCCTTGACCATACCTGGATCCTCGTGGAAAATTTAAAAGCGATCAGCGCTATATTTCCGCCCTCTAGTGTGGTAATGGATTACTAAATAATATCTGAATACGTAAGCACCTGTAAATATTTAATTGTAACTCCCATATCCTAGAACATACGACAATATAATTGGTATCTATTTAAAGGTCAATCACTCCTCTTGGATACACTATCAACTTCTCGGGTATATATCCTTCAGAGGAAAAATATATTCCCTATTGAATACAAATTTTGTCATTTTTTACACAAAAGTAAGTGTCAATTTGACCCGCTAAATATTGACCGATGCTTATTCTTTGGTCCGATCCACTTCCCCATGTAAAAATTCGCGGTGTTTGGGCCATAAATGTGGCCTCTGGGGCAACCAGAAAATCAGACAAAAATAAAATGTTTGGTCCATTTCATCCCCTAAATATTTACCGATCTTTACAAAAAAACAATAAAGGTCTTTATTGGCCAAAACCCATCCTGCATGCAAAATTTCGTGTTAACAAATTATAATGGACAGACGGACGGAGGAAGGAAACACACATGTCTATGTTGACTCAGCTAGTCGAGATATGACGATCGGTATACTTAAAGGTGGGCCTAGGATCGCGGCATTACAAACTCTTGGGCCTGCACAAGGCTATAATACCCTGACAACATAGTTGTGTAGGGTATAAACAAAAATATTCATAACAAAGTGTTGCCTTTGAATAGATTTTAACAATTAATTTCAGGTCTTTTATTATTTTATCACTGTGCCACATATTCACCCATAAATAATTGAAAACCAACACACTAATGACGCTGTTCTAAAAGATATTCAAAGCTTACCAAGTAATTTAAGCTTTTGCTAAACAAATAGTTTCATTTCAGCTTTCAAGTTGCTTCCTTTTCTCTGTTGGCTGTTGGCCGTTATCCACCAACAAAGAATTATTTCATGGAATTAGCCTTCCCCTAAAAGTGAAAAAAAAAAATCAATGAATTTTCTTGGCTTTGTTTAATACTTCACATAACACCCACGAACCTTATCAGTGAATCCACTTATATGGGAAGACTTTTTAGTTTTCGTTCGTTCGCTCGTTCATTTTTATTTAATATCTGCCATGTGTGGTTTGGCAGGCAGAAGCCTGTGGGGAGTTCATCTCCTTAGTTGAGTTTAATCCAAGCATTTTATTTAAGCTTAAAAGCAATAACCAACCAGCTAGTGCATATTTTTCGGGTTTCATTTAAACAATTTTTACCTTGTGTTACGTGGTCGTCGTCATCATCATCCGTTTTCGCATCATCATCATAAGCTCCAGCCGCAGCAGCATCATGCTCAGCCTGCTGCTGTTGCATACGAAATCAATGGATTGAGCACATTTGTCGCTGGCTAGCTGGCTAAGTGAGTGCCAGGATGGCTTATAATGGCCATATGCAACATTGTTCTTGTGGTTTATTTAGTGTCTGTTCAGGCCATGTAACTCACCGTTGGTGAGCAAGGCTTTCTTATTGTACGTCGTCAATGCAACTTCTCCGGCTTTGTTGTTATATCTAGAACACATGTCACTTTTTCTTACGAGGATTAAAACTTAAAATGACGCCAATAATGTTTTGCCGGTAAGTCTGAATTTTACATCTGCATGTTGTGGCCATAGCTGACTGACGAGGGTGGTATGCTGCCACACTTTTTATACCCTCCACCATAGTATGGAGGGTATATTAATTTTGTCATTCCTTTTGTAACTCACCGAAATATTCATTTCCGACCCTATAAAGTATATATATTCTTGATCAGGGTAAAATTCTAAGACGATCTAGCCATGTCCGTCCGTCTGTTGTAATCACGCTATCTTCCGAATGAATTTAGATAGGGTGCTGAAATTTTGCATAGGGTTGCCTTTTGTCTGCAGGCAGGTCAAGTTCGAAGTCCACGTCCACGTTTAGGCATAGCTCCCATATAAGATGACCCCCAATTTTTCGGAATTTTGGGGTTCTTGAGCGCGTTTTTCAACCGAATTCGCTGAAATTTGGTACATTGGGTTCTTATTGGGTACTAAATGTCGCCACAAAAAATTATAAATATAGGTCCACTTTTTCTGGTAGCCCCCATATAACGGTACTTCCTAATTTTCAGTATTTTGGGGGTTTTGGTCGTATTTTTCCACCAAATTGGCTGTAATTTAATACTTTGAGTTCTAAATAGGTTCCAAATCACTCCACAAAAAATTATGAATATAGGTCCATTTTTTCTGGTAGCCCCCCATATAAGGGTACCCCCAAATTTCGGTATTTTGGGGTTCTTTTTCAACCGAATTCGCTGAAATTTGGTATATTGGGTTCTTATTGGGTAACAAATATCTCCACTAAAAATTATAAATATAAGTCCATTTTTTCTGGTAGCCCCCATATAAGGGTACCCCCAAATTTCGGCATGTTGGGGTTCTTGAGCGCGTTTTTTAACCGAATTCGCTGAAATTTGGTACATAGGGTTCTTATTGGGTACCAAATATCTCCACTAAAAATTATAAATATAAGTCGATTTTTTTCTGTTAGCCCCCATATAAAGGTACCCCCAAATTTCGGCATTTGGAGGTTCTTGAGCGCGTTTTTCAACCGAAATCACTGAAATTTGGTATTTTGTAGCCATGGGGTTATATGGAGACTTTTAGGCGTAGTCCCCATATAACCCCATTTTTTATATTAATATAATTATCTGTTTTTTCCGCGTTTTGGGTTTGGTTCTAACTCTCTGTTGTAATCATTTCACCTGCGAAGGATATCGAGATAAAAAACTAGAACGTACGGTTCGATAATGAACTATATATGAACTATAACCCGTATTTAGACCTAGCCCCTGTGTGGGAGGTACCAGAAGCAGTGGACCGATGTTCCCCATCTTCGAACTTGAACTAAGTTTGGAAGATGGCCAAAGTTTGGATGAAATCGAAATTTTCTGAAACAAATTTTATCCAAAGAAACATGGATCTAGAACCATTTTAACCGTGTCAAAGTGTATATGCCCTCATTATGCATAAATCTGAGAGAATAATTGTCCATTAAAAATTTCTGAAATTTGTTTTATAGTTTACATTGTGGTTGTGTTATCTCGACCGGTTTGTAGAAATGTCGGTATAGGTACACTTTTTGGTATGTTCCCTATATTTTTATTTCAAGTACCTGTAATTATATCTGGTGGAGGGTATCCAAAGTTCGGCCCGGCCAACTTAACGCTTTTTCAATTGTTTACGACTTAAAATAGTTTTTTTTTTATAATAAATACTCTCTTAAGGGCACTGCTTAAAAAATATATAAAAAAAACAGGGGACAAAATTAGAAAATCCAAGCCTTTGTATGGACCAGAAAAAATATTTTTTAAAAATCTATGCCTTTCTATGGTAAGAAAATTTTTTTTGAAATATCCAAGCCTTTGTATGGACCAAGAAAACATATATTTTCTTTTTAAATCTACGCTTTTGTATGGTCCGGGAAAAATATTTTTGCTAGTGCTTGACTAAGAAAAACTATTTTTAAAAATCCTCACATTTGCATGTTTTTAAATTTTATTCTTAAAAAATCCTCACTAGTTACGGTATCTTGAAAAAACATACTTCCATAAAATTCAACCCTGCAAAGAAGATCTTAAGAAAAACTTATAAAAAATTCATAAAAAAATATAATTCAAATATTCCTACCTCGTACCACCTTCAAGTATTTCTCCAGCCGCCAGATTACAAAAGGTAGTCCTCATTTGTTGGATATGTTGTTGACGATGGCCGTAGTGTGTTATTTCGCCTTCGCCTTGCCATGTGGCCAGACACACACACACACTTACACACACGCCACATAATGATGATCATTATTTCAAAAGTTCTTACCCGATTGCCTTCTTCATCATTTGCCACAGTCATTGCCAATGACGACGATGATGGGGTTTTAAAGAGGATATATGACACTTTTAGTAAAAAGAATCTATACGTATAGATAATTCCTATAACTTGTTTGTTAAACTAATCAATGTTGATGGTTATTTATTTTAAAAGCCTGAACTTTACTATAAATAATGATGACTTTTTCTGATAGACCCTTACCGCTTGTTCGCCGGCTAGTCAGCTAGCTGGCTGGCTGTGGGAGTTTTACTTATTCTTTGCCATGCATATGGAGTAGATGTGTTGTGTACCCCTCATGTTGCCAGCGAACATGAAATTGAATTGAAAAAGCAAAGTCTTTTAAAATTCTTATGTGAAGCATTAACTTCGAGATTCGAAAACAAATCTGTTGCTATTAAATAAAAATATGACACATGAAATCTGTTAGAGTGTTATGTAATTTGTGAGCTGCACACATAAATTTCTAATCAAGGCTGAGCAATCAGGAAGTTCTGGGGTGGAAAAAGAGGCAAGTACTTTTTAAATAAATCAAAAAAAAATCAAACTTTTTTTCAAAGACAAGCGTGGATTTTTTTGAATACGTGGATTTTTTTAAATAAATTATTCAGGGACCACAGATAGACATGGATTTTTCACAGACAGGCGTGGATTTTATACCCTACACAACTATGTTGTCAGGGTATAATAGCTTTGTGCAGTTATATCCTATACAACCATGTTGTCAGGGTATTATAGCTTTGTGCTGCCCCAAGAGTTTGTAACCCAACGAAATATTGGTCCTAGACCAACCATTACGTATACCGATCGTTATATCTCGACTAGCTGAGTCGATCTAGACATGTGCGTCCGTCCGTCCGTCTGTCCATTCTAATATGTAAACACGATATAGGCCACAGTTATGGACCAATCTTCACGTAGGATGGGTTCGGCCCAATGAAGACCCCTATTGTTTTTGGTAAAGATTGCTTATTATTTAGGGATGAAATGAACCAAATACTTAATTTTATTCGGTTTTTCTGGTCGCTCCAGAGACCGCGATTATGGCCCAAACATCGCGAATTTTTTTTACATGAAGAAGGATATCGGGCCAACGAATAAGCCTGGTTTGATCGGTCAATATTTAGCGGTTCAGATGGACACTGACTTTTGTGTGAAAAATGACAAAATTAGTTTTCTATAGCGTATATACTTACCCCTGAAGGACAATGACCCGAGAAGTTGATAGTATATCCAAGAGGAGTGGTTGGCGTTTCAATTTATACCAATTATATAGTCATATGGGGTGGCGTAGGGGATGATAGATACCAAGCAACGGCTCTGATGGCGAAGCCCAGGCTTATCTTGGTCCCTCTTTCATCTCAATTGTGGACACTGACATCCCCGCGGTGTCTCCTGGGGAGCTATTCTCATCACCCGATGAAATAGTGAGCTAACATGTGCCGCGAGTTCACCCGTAAGAACTATAAAAAAATGGGTTGAGGCGTCGGGTTAGTTGCCCACTCTCGGAAAACCCAACCTACTATGAAAAAGCAAAGAAAAAGAAAACCAAACCCCCCTAATGTTGACGACCCCCGCAAACGTATAAAGGACCACGATCTGCGAATCTGCACTTGGAACGTTGTACATAACAGGGGCAGTGTTCGCTTTGGCGGATATACTCAAGAAGTACAAAGCCGATATTATTGCCTTACAGGAAATGCGATGGAAAGGGACAGGCGTAAGTAAATCAGACGATTACGCCCTGTATTATAGCTGCCATGAAACGAGACATGAATTTGTCTGCGGATTTATGGTTAACAGGAGAATAAAAGACCTTGTCTCCAGATTCACTCTAGTAGATGAGCGAATTGCTATAATCCGTATAAAAGCGAAGTTCTTTTACATCAGTCTAATTTGCGCCCATGCTCCGACCGAAGAAAAAGATGAACAGAGTAAAGACATATTTTACGAGCGCCTAGAAACAGCATATGACTGTTGCCCTGGCCATGACATTAAAATTCTGCTAGGAGATTTTAATGCAAAAATCGGAAGGGAAAATATCTTTGGCCCCACAGTCGGAAAATTCAGCCTTCATGAAGAAACATCCGACAACGGCATTGACTTCGCGGCAGCAAAAAACATGGTAGTTAGCAGCACCAGATTCAAGCATCTCGATATACACAAGGCCACCTGGATTTCTCCTGATCAAGTAACGAGAAATCAAATTGATCATGTTGTGATAGACGGAAGGCATTCATCCAGTGTTTTAGACGTCCGATCGATCCGAGGAGCAAATATCGATTCGGACCATTACCTTGTGGCAGCCAAGGTACGCACCCGTCGTAATGTTGCAGCAAAGTTGCGATCTAATACAACACGGAAACTCGACGTCGAAAAGCTGCAAACACAACAGGTAGCCGAGGCCTACTCCGTTCAACTTACCCATCTGCTTGAAGAAAGCTCTTCTTGTCCCGATAATAGTATAGAAGCACAATGGCAAAGAATTGCCCATCCCCTACAAACTGCAGCAAAAAGAACAATTGGGTACCAAAAACCACCACCAAGAAACCCATGGTACGATCAGGAGTGTCGTAATGCTACTGATGTGAAAAACGCAGCGTATAGGGCAACCCTGCAGACAGTAGCAACACGTAACGTGATGGAGAATTATCGGGAGAAAAGGAGAGAGGAGAAACGTGTTTTCAGAAAAAAAAAAGAAGAAAGAACAAGAAAAAGGTGAGCGTGAGCGAATCGAGATGTACAGGAGTCAGAATGAAGTCCGGAAATTTTACCAACGAGTAAAACACCAAACCGAAGGCTTTGGTGCAGGCACATCCTCCTGTAGAGATGAAGAAGGAAACCTGGTGGCAGATACAGACAGCGTGTTGAGGATCTGGAAGGAGCATTTCGAAAAGCTACTAGTATCAAATAGTGGCGATGAAGAAGATACCCCAGAACCAATAAGAGATGATGGTATAGAGTGTATACCACCTAGCCAAGATGAGGTCATAAAAGCAATTAATCGGCTCAAGAACAACAAAGCAGCAGGAGCCGATGGGTTACCAGCCGAACTATTCAAGACTGGTGGCCAGATGCTGGTCAGGAGCATGCACCAGATGATTAACACAATTTGGTTAGATGAATGCAGGCCCAATGATTGGAACCTCAGCATCCTGTGTCCCGTGCACAAAAAAGGAGACAAGACGATATGTGCCAACTATAGAGGAATAAGTCTCCTTCCCATCGCATATAAAGTGCTATCCAGTGTGCTGTGTGAACGATTGAAGCCAATGGTCAATGACATCATCGGACCATACCAATGAGGCTTCCGACCTGGCAAATCCACTATTGACCAGATTTTCACTCTGCGCCATATCCTGGAAAAGACCCACGAAAAACACATCGACACATACCACCTATTTTTCGACTATAAAGCCGCATTCGACAGCCCTATCCGTTCAGAGGTGTTTAAAGCCATGTCTGCGTTCGGCATTCCTGCAAAATTAATACGGCTATGCAGGATAACATCAAGTGGCACAAGGTCAGCCGTTAAAGTAGGAAAGGACCTATCGGAGCCCTTCAATACCGAACGAGGATTCAGACAAGGTGACAGTTTGTCGTGTGATCTTTTTAACATCCTACTGGAAAAGGTCATACGAGACGCAAAGGTGAACAGAAATGGCACTCTGTACACCAAACAACACATGTTACTCGCCTACGCCGATGACATCGATATAATGGGTCGAACATTGAGAGCGGTAACAGCCACCTTTGAACAAATTGAAAAGGAGTCTGCCAAAGTGGGTCTGGCAGTAAACGGCGAGAAGACCAAGCTGATGGTATCAACGCGCAAGACGTCCAGTAGACTCGGACCAACTGTGGAACTTGAGAACTACAGCTTCGAGGTAGTTAAAGAATTATATACCTTGGTACCGCCATAAATAAAACGAATGACATCAGTTTTGAAATTCGGAGAAGGATTGTGATGGCCAACAGATGCTACTATGGTCTAAGTAAGCAGTTTAGAAACAAGGCCACCTCTCGCCAGACCAATCTCACACTTTACAGGAAGCTGATACTACCCGTGCTATTATATGGATCAGAAGCATGGGTATTTGCGCAAGCAGATGAGGCAGCGCTTGGGGTGTTCGAGAGAAAAATTCTCCGAAAGATCTACGGGCCGATCTGCGTCTACGGTGAATATCGGCGTCGAATGAACCACGAGCTCTACAATTTATACGCGGACATCGACATAGTCAGTCGTATTGAGCTGCAGCGACTACGGTGGCTAGGCCATGTTGTGCGGATGAATGAAGATGCCCCAGCTCAAAAGGCATATAAAAATGAGCCTACTGATGGTTCCCGTAGAAGGGGAAGGCCACGAATTAGATGGAAAGAACAAGTAGAAAACAACATCTTGGAACGTGGTCTTCCAAATTGGTGGAATTGCGCAGAAGACCGACGCGCTTGGAAATCTTTTTTAAGCTCGGCTTATGGAACAACCGTTCTGTAACAAGCCAGCTAAGTAAGTAAGTAATATAGTCGTATGTACTCGGATGTGGGAGTTACACTTAAATATTTACAGGTGCTTAGGTACTGAGATATTTTTTCGTAACCCTTTACCAGACTAGAGGTCGAAAATATAGCGCTGATCGCTTTGGAACGTTCAATGATGTTCCAGTTATGGTCAAGGATAGCGTCTATAATTTTCGGAGATGATCAGATAATAATTTTGCGATGAAATCTTAATTTTTTGTATTTTTTCGAGTCGATCTATAGGCCACAATTATAAGCCGAATATCACAACACAACCCACGGTGAACGGAATATGGACAAGTAATTAGAAGGACTGTACTGAGTATTAGTTATACTCGGAAAATATGTCAGTGTAAGGATATGGTGTTATTGCGTTTCAAATTATTTTGTCGGAATATGTCACCAGCCGTTGATATTAAAAACTAACATTTATTTTTGCAGACCATATCAGGCATAGATTTTATTTTTGCAGGTCATATCCTAGGCTTAGATTTTAGTTATACTGGTCCATTTTTTCATACTCTTCATAAAATTTAATAAAATGAATATTAAATAAAATTCTGCTTGCATTAGCTTTTGACCATTTCTATAGTTTATTTCAATTAAAAGTTTTCCTCAAATTTATATGTATATATTTCTTGCTAATGTATTTTAATTCAATTCTCCATGCCATCTACACATTATGTTAGAATATAATTTCAATTATCACTTATAAAAGCCTTATTCAAATATTCATATTGAAATATTATCTAAAATTAAGATCCACAAACACACACACACTCTCACAAACAAAACTATTCCCATGAATAGACAAACGTATGGGGGAAAACTTTCTAAGAAAACTAAATCCATGAAAATTGATTTCACAACATTTCTTCAAAACAAATCCAAAACTAGAAACTTTGGCTTTTGTGCATTTGAGGCGTTTTGTTAAGTGCATTCTTCATTAGATTTCGAATGGAAGTTTTTCGAGGGAAATAGCACTCAAAATGGTATTTCAAGTTTTATGTTTATGTATTTGACAAACATCCTGCAGGGTAAACACACACGCACGCACCCACACATACACATTCACGTACACAGAATTTTAAGCATACATTAACAAATGTTCCATAAGCAAACTCTCAGTTCTTGGTAATGTGTGTGCGTGTGTTTGGTTGGATGCCAGATGAAATGGCATAAAAATGCCATTTAATACTTTCCTTCGAGGAAGGAAGCCTACGAAAATTGTTTAAATATCCTTGAAACAGGAACTATTCCATTTAATGCCTGGCTAATGCTGCTTCTGCTGCCGTTCGAGTTGAGATCACTTTTCATAAATAATTCCTTTAATGGATATTTGCCTATGGACGACCTGGGCATTTATTCTTTATGTCAAACGTACGCACACATATCTCTAGCATTTATACCAAAATGCATGATTGCTCATGCTATGTAAATATGTACATATCATATCACTGTGTTAAATATAAACCTGACATTAATTCTACCATGAATATGCATAGAGGTATAGTTAGATAGATACGGAAATTCGTGCAGATTTTTATGTCACAATATAAGCACACAATCGTACACATACCGCCACACGTATGTATCTTGACATTTGCAAAACCTGAAGTCCGTAAATTATTGCTGGTGATTAAAAACTCATAAATAACCATGGTAATATAGAAGTCATACCTACCAGCTGGTCATGTCGAATCGTAAGAAAAATGACATGGAATTAAAAGAATTTACAAAAGCGGAGTGTATTTAGGTATAGATTCAATTGTAAACTATTTAATGAAAATTACGAAACATGGGTCAATGTTAAAAGTTTTTGGTACGGATATGTATTATTCAGTAAGAACCGAAAATACCATATTACAGCCAATTCAGTTGGAAAGGTGTCCGAAATCCCTAAAATACCGAATATTGGGGGTTACCGTTATATGGAGGCTAAACCAAAACGTGGGCCCATTTGCAATACCATACATCCTGGGAGTACTAGCAATGTATGTTCAAAATTTTAGACCTCTATCTTAAATGTTGCGATCTCTATTGTGATTTCAACGGACATGCGTACATCGACATGGAATTTTATTCTGGTAAAGAATATATAATTCGTGGGGTCCTCGGTAAATATTTCGAGGTGTAGCAAACCGTATGGCAAATTTAATATGCACTCCACCTTATGTTGGTGGGTATAATTAATCGGGCTACTCATTTCATATTTATTTTCTTAAACATTTTCTGTGAGAGGTATGTTCGTTACCAAGAACCTGGAGTGGCAAATTACAGAATTTTCTGTTCGAATATAAAATCAGTAAGCGGAGCAGAATAGTCGGACGGGGCCGACCATACGATACCCTACATAACTACCACGGAACTCTTACTTTCTGCGGATATGTATTCCGAGCCTGGGCAATAATTTGTGATATTTGCACCCTCTTGCTCGATTGGAGGTCTACAGCATATCTTCCTTACACTGGCATATTTTCCGAATATTACAAAAATTCAGGACAGCTCTTCTAATTACTTCTTCAAATTTCCTTCACCATGGGTTGTGTTGTGACCGTCTCCAAAAACACAAAAAATTAAGTTTTCGGTCCACTTCATTCTTTTAAAAAGTTTTATCTAACCATAAACGATCTGATTATCATAACTGGAACCTAATGAAAAATGTCAAAGCGATAATATAATAATGAATAGGTAAACACCTGTAAATATGTCAGTGTATCTCCCATATCCAAGCACATACGACAATATAATTGGTATCAATTTAAAGGCCAACCACTCCTTTGGGATATACCATCAACTTCTCAGCTTGATGTCCTTCATGGGTAAACATATACGCTATAGAAAACAAACTATGTCATTTTTCACACAAAAGTCAGGGTTCATTTGACCCGTTAAATATTGGCCGATCTTTGTCAAAACTGACTTTCTTATTCCTTGGCCCGGTTCCCATCTCCACATAAAATTTTGCGAGATTACGGTCATAATTGTGGCCTCTAGGGCGACCAGAAAAACAAACAAAAATAAAGTTTTTGGTCCATTTCATCCCCTAAATATTAACCGATCTTGACCAAAAACAGTAGGTGTCCGCATTGGGCCGAACCCTTCGTACATGCAAAATTTCGTGGAGATTGTTCCTTAACCGTGGCCTGTATTGTGTTTACAAATTATAATGGACAGACGGACATGTCTAAATCGACTCAGATAGTCGGTATACTTAAAGGTGGGTCTATGACCAATATTCCGTTACACACTCTTGGGGCTGCACAGAGCTATAATATCCTGACAACATAGTTGTATAGGGTATAAGAACAAACACTCAAAGTACCGAATATTGGCCAGAACTGCTATTCATCTCCCAAAAAAACCGAAATGGCAAATTATAGTCTCTTTGGTTGGAAACAGTGGCTATGGCTATCACAATACCAAAAATTGAAGGGGTATCTTTATATGGGATCTAGATCAAAACATGAACCTAATATAAGTATTTTCTTAATACACGTATGTCAGCCTCCAAAAACCCAGTATACCGGCTCACAGTTTGTTTGTTTGGAAAATGCGGCTAAAACCCTCAAAATACGAAAAATATACGCGACTTTTTAATGTGGGACTATGTCAAAACATGGACATATAATGATCATTTTCTGTGCAAATATATTTCAGACTCCAAAATTACGAAATGCCAGATTACAACCATCTACGGATTTTCACATTTTTTCCAGGATAAGATTTCACTCAAACATTTAATCTTATTGGGCATTTGGGCCATGAAACTTTTTTATATCACAATTATTGGCTCTACAAATATTTATTAAATATTCCTGAAAATTGGGCCTATAGGTCATTGAAAAATATGTTTAATATTCTAAAAAATTCACTACTATTGATAATTTGGTCCTGAAAAAATTATTCTTAAATAGTCTACTCTTATTGGGATTTTGGTCCCCGAAAAAAAGATCTGAACAAAATCCACTCGTTGTGGCCATTGTCTTTGAAAGTATATTTTTCTTAAAGAATCACACTTATTTTGCTTTTGGTCCTTAAAAAATATCCTCTAAAATAAGGTCTCATTGCGGTTTTTGTAGATCTTCTTTAATTCTGCACGTATTTTGTGCTAATAGAGCTTGGGAATATAAATCTACGCAAATTGGAATACGAGTCCTTGAAGAAATATTCTTCAGATACTACTTATTGTCTTATTGGTCTTTGAAAAAAATATTTACAGAAGTTCAAGCTTAGTACGTTGAGACTCCTGTAATAATATTCAAAAATCCGCACATTGGGCCCTTCAACCCTTTAACAAACATTCCTGGCAAATTATAACAGTATTATACATTGTTGCGTATGACTATTGCCATGACGTATACGCCATCCAACACAGATCAATCTTCCGCATTTGCTGAAATATCTCCATTAGGTAATTAATTAAATACGTGTTCAGTATAACTATTTATTGCTGCACATGACAACAAATTAACCTACAATTAATATAAAACTATCTACACTCCTCTTCTTTCTTCTCTTCTTCACATAAAATTAGTCATACATCAGCTAATGGCACTATTCACTTAAATTATATTTGACCATAAAATGTTGCAATAAAATCGCCAAACATGAAATATAAAAAAAAACGAAAAAAAAAAAACCGGGAATAGCAACTGAAATTGAAATTTATTGATTTTTCAAACATAGCAACAAAAAACTGAAGAGGTGTTTATGACCGTTAAAGTGAAACGAAGAGCAAATGAAAGAAAAACTTTAACACCGTTTACTACGAAAATACGAGGCAAGGATTTTTAAAAGATTTTTTTTTTAAAGACCAACAGACCATTAAGAAGGATTTTTTGAGAAATTTTTAAAGTACAAAAGTACATGGATTAAAAAAAAGCTTTTTTTCAAAGACCCAATGGTCAATAGGCCCAGATTTTCAAAGAATATTTCATACATAGAGACCTAAAGACCAATAGTTTGGATTTATAAGGAAAATCCTTTAAAGGACAAAAAGTCCAATAAGCTTAAATTTTGGAAAACAATTTTTGTAAGGATCAAGAGTCCAATAATCGTGGATTTTTAAAGATTTTTATCAAAGATTAAAAATCCAAAGAACGTGTTTTTTTTAAAGAATATGTTTTTAAGGATCAAGAGTCCAATAAGCGTGGATTTTGAAAGAATGTTTTGTATTGATCAAGAGCCGAATAAGCGTGGGTTTTTAAAGAATATTTCTACCCAAAGGACGTGTATTTTTAAAGAATATTTTTGTAAGGATCAAGAGTCCAATAAGCGTGGATTTTTAATGAATATTTTTGTAAGGATCAAGAGTCCAATAAGCTTGGATTTTTAAGGAATATTTTTGTAAGGATGAGGAGCCCAATAAGCGTGGATTTTTAAAGACTATTTTTGTAATAAACGTGGATTTTTAAGAAATATTTCTTCAAGGATCAAGAGTCCAATAATCGCGACTTTTTAAAGAATATTTCTTCAAGGATCAAGAGCCCAATAAGCGGGGATTTTTAAAGAATATTTCTTCAAGGATCAGGAGCCCAATATGCGTGGATTTTTAAAGAATATTTCTGTAAGGACCATGCGCCCAATAAGCGTGGATATTTAAAGAATATTTCTTCAAGGATCAAGAGCCCAATAATCGTGGATTTTTAAAGAATATTTTTTAGGGATCAAATCCGAATAAGCTTCGATGTTTAAAAAATATATTTTCAGGGATCAAAAACCCTTTAAGCGTCGATGTTTAAAGAATATTTTTTTAAGGATCAAAACCCCAATAAGCGTATATGTTTAAAGAATATTTTCTCAAGGATCGGGAGCCCAATAAGCGTCAATGTTTAAAAAATATTTTTCAAGGACAAGGGGCCCAATATGCGTGGATTTTTAAATAATATTTTTGTAAGGACCATGAGCCCAATAAGCGTGGATATTTAAAGAATATTTCTTTCAAGGATCAAGAGCCCAATAAGCGTGGATTGTTAAAGAATATTTCTTCAAGGATCAAGAGTCCAATAAGCGTGGACAGCTAAAGTTTAAAGAATATTTTTAAAGAATATTTTTCAAGAATCAAGAGCCCAATAAGTGTTGATTTTTCAAGGATAAAAAACTCAAATGGGGATTTTTTTAAAGAATATTTCTTCAAGGATAAAAGAACACAAAGGGCTATGATTTTTAAAGAATATTTTTTCAAGAATCGGGAGCCCACTATGCCTGGATTTTTAAGAATAGTTTTGCAAGGATCAAAACACCAAAGAGCGTGGATTGTTAAAGAATTTTTTTCAAGGATCCAAAGACTAATACACGTGGGTTTTTAAAAAATATTTGTTAAGGACCAAAAGTCCCAAGAACATGGATTTTTTTTCAAGGAACAAAAGCCCATAGAGCTTGAAGTTTTACCAGACTAATACGAATATTTTTCAAGGGCCAAAAACCAAAAAAGTGGATTTTAATAAATATCATTTAAATGTTCCAAAGGCGGATAATCTTGGATTTTGAAGGCAATATTTTTTAAAGGCCTAAAAAGTCAATAAGTATAGTTTTTGAAATGAATATTTTGAAAGTAATAATATTTACGGACTATATATCAATAAGCATAGATTTTTATTGGAATATTTTTTTGGACTAAATAGCAATAAGCATGGAATAATTTTAATGACAAAAAGGCCAATAATATTAGTTTTTAAGGGATATTATTTAAAGAGCCAACCAAAAAGTCAGTTATCCTTGATTTCTTCAAGGACCAAAAAGGCCAATTGTGGGCTTATGAAAATATCGAAAGCTTCCAGCATATTGAAAATGGTGTAATAGCATTTAAAAACTATTCACCCTTGTCAAATGACACAAGCCAGCAATTTGCAATTTCTATAAATGTTACGGACATATATTTTTTATGAGTTCAGTTCATTTTTGTTAATGGAATGTGTTGTTTGCGTCTTTTTTTTTTTTGTTATTGTTTTCTTGCTGTGCAACATAACACGAATGCCGTAAAACCATGGACGGGATTATTACTTCTCTATGATGTGGCATTCTCAAAGAGTTTCAGGGCAAAATGCGGCGAGAGGCTGCCATTCATTTGAAAGCAAAATCTTGTATAACATTTTGATTTGTGTCAGTTTGGTCTTATTTGTTTTCTGCTCTTGTTGTTGTTGCTATTTTTTATTAAGTTCTGTTATTGTCTTTGGTTTACTATTTTGAAATTGGCATTTGGCAAGTCACATCATCAGCGTCAACAGCATTTGTGCTGCCACCATTGGCTCCATCTTTCCCGCAATCGCATTACCACCACCCAGTAAGGTCATCTCTCACACTTCAATTGATGACGATTTTGTTGTTGTTGTTGTTGTTTTATTGGCATGCTGTCAAACAGTCTGCTCCAGCTTATTGTTCTTGTATGGAACGGCAAACCATGTTAATAGAGAATGATAAAGGCCAGGAGGATGTTGGGTTTGCGGGATGATGTTGCCGGTGGCAATGTCGGCAACGGCGGCTTTGTCATGTAAGAAAACATCGTTCGTCTCTGCCTGCCTGACTGTCGTCTGTTGTCATTCGAAAGATATTTTGCCATTTATTGGCAATAAATGTTAGCAAAGAAATACAAAATGTTGACAATGTCAGCAATGAATTTACACTTGCCATTGCAACAAACTAACATTGATGAGGGATAGACACAATGGAATGCAAAAAAAAATACACATGAAATGGAAAGGGATGTTAGGGATGATGGGCAAATACAATATATAGATTGATTGATGCCTATACAATGTAAAGAAATATTCTAAAAAAAAAATCCACGCCTTTGAAATGGTTCCCAAAAAAATATTTATAACCACTAAGGAGAGTAGTAAAGTCGGACTGGGCCCACTATATGATACCCTTCAATACTTCCTGTATATGGTACATATGTATCCTTACGATTTATTCGGGCAGATTTAGAGTCGTCTGTGTACCATGGGGCGAATTTATGGAAAACGATTTCTAGCAAAATTGATATCGGCTATTTGGTACGCCGCAATATAATCTCAATACGATACCCGGTCGAAATACATATGGAAGCTATGGATGCATTTGTACCAATTTCAACAAAACGCAATAACGTCATTCATGTCTTACAGAAAATTATAGGCGTTGTCCTTGACTATAACTGCAACCATATGCAACATTTCAAAGCGATCAGCGCTATAGTTCCGTGCTCTAGAGTGATAATGGGTTACTAAATAATATACGGATACGGAGATACCTGTAAATATTTAAGTGTAACTCCCACACCCGAGCACATACAGCAATAATAATTAGTATCAATTTAAAGGTCAACCACTCCCCTTGGATATAATATCAACTTCTCGGGTCTATGTCATTCAGGGGTAAATATATATAGCTATAAAATACAAATTTTGTCATTTTTCACACAAAAGTCAGGGTCCCTTTGATCCGCTAAATATTGACCGATCTTTATCTAAAAAGGTAGGCTTCTTTGGCCCGATCCCCTTCTCCATGCAAAAATTCGCGATGTTTGGGCCATAATTGCGGCCTCTGGAGCGACCAGAAAAAACGACAAAAATTAAGTATTTGGTCCATGTCATTCCCTAAACATGAACCGATCATTACCAAAAACAGTAGGGTCTTCATTGGCCAGAACCCATCCTACATGCAAAATTTCGTGATGATTGGTCCATAACTGTGGCCTGTATCGTGTTTACAAATTATAATGGACAGACGGACGGACACACATGTCGACTCAGCTAGTCGAGATATGACGATCGGTATACTTAAAGGTAGGTCTAGGACCAATATTTTGCGGCGTTACAAAATCTTGGGACTGCACAAAGCTATAATACCCTGACAACATAGTTGTGTAGGCTATAAAAATCCACGCCTTTGAAATAATCCCTAAAATATTTATAACCAGTGCGCGGAGCAGTATAGTCCGACGGGGCCGACCATATGATATCCTACACAACTTCCACGCAAATCTAACTTTGTGGGTTCTATAGTCTGAGTATGACAATAATTCGTGATATGTGCACCCTCTTGACCGACTACAGGTCAACAAATATTACTAATATTTAGTGCAGCTCTTCTAATTACGTGTCCAGATACCCTTCGCCGTGGATTGTGTTGTGATGTTCGGCTTTCAATTGTGGCCTATAGATCGACTCGAAAAAACACAAAAATAATGATTATTATCTGATCATCATCGAAATTATAGGCCTTGTCCGAACTTTACCAAAAACAATTAAAAGTACTATAACTTTTCTTAATACCCCGCTTAGTTAATAGTCCCCGAATAAATATTTTATAAATCCATGCCTGTTATAATTTCTTTTTAGAATTATTTTGACTTCACCTCCCCTCCTTGACAGTTTATGTTTGCAACAAGTATTCGATGATTATAGACTTAAATACCATCTATCATCATGACCCATGGTCCAGGCGATAAAGAAAAGCGGAAGTCACGGGCCGGCACAAAAAAGGCTGTGGGGCAGAGAGGAAAATGTCGATATCTGAAGAAAATAAAGAATGGAATAAAATGATGGTGTTATGTTTTGACAACTTGTGTATTGAAACTGAATGGCTGTGGAGGCCCAGAGCCAAACTACCATGCCGTGACGACGACGACGATGATGATGCCAATGTCGATGAAGGAGAAATTATCCCAGATGATGGTGTCAACAAGGGCGGGGGGTCATATGGCGGACACAATGCAAAGAGAATCGACAAAAGAAAAGTTATTGTACGGTTCGTGCAAAAGGGAAAAGTGATGACAGCTTTCAGTTGCTGCTGCTGATGTTGTTGTTGTTGTTGGGCATGAATAGCATGCAATGGATTTCCGTTGAAACTGAAAATGAGCGATAAATAAAAAGGCGCAAAGATCACGAGATGAAGTTCTGGGCTGAGGACAGCAAACAGCTGAAACACATACTCTCACACACACACACATATATATATATATACATACACAGACATTCTAACCGTGAACAATAAGAATGCATACAAGACAATGTAAGACTGTGTGTGAGTGTGTTGATAACTGCAAACAACAACAAAACACTTGGTATTGATTGTATTCGGGGAATGCCTGACTAGTTGACTGGCTTTTCGACGATATCTGGCAATTGTTGTTATTACTTTTCAGGCAATCGGGATAATGTCAATACAAATGACAGTTGTTGTAATTAATACTGACAACCATTTAATTTATGGCCAACTAAGAGTGACACTTTATGGCAAAACACTCATTCAGGCATTTGGATGTATTAGTGTGTGTCAGTGAATTCTGGTGTGGACACACTTACAAACACATACTTCCAAACATATGTACAAGGCAGTGACACGACCAGTGAGTAGTTGTTGTTGTTGCTGTTATTGCACTTGTACCTACACCCATACACCCAAAGCATTTGTAGTCACGCTCATTCACTTACAATCAATATTAAAGTGATGACAGGATATTCACTGCCAACGAAAACAAGAGAAATAAAACTGCGGCAGCAACAACGAAAAGAACGACAGCCACCAAAGAACAAGTCCGTAGAAGGCGAAGAAGCCACTTTTTGAAAAGAGGGCGGTCATTTGTTTCTTCTGGTCGGTTGTCAGTTTTTAACATGGCCGCTTGTTGTGACTTTTCTGTGCGTTTTTATAACAAATGCACACACACATGCCAATACATATGCTATATATATGTACATACATAGCAGTAAATGCCAAGAATGTATTTAACAAAAATGTTAAGTGAGACCATACAACCTAACACACTGTCAGAGAATAGCTAGGTATGTCCGCAAGAACGGAAGAGGGCATTCAGACATATTGAGGAAAGGGTGTCAATGGGATCGGTAGGAAATGAATGTTATATGTGGCCATGTTCTCATACAATTAGTGTGCCAACACTTGTTAACAATCTGTTTTTTTTATAACAATCACGCCTAAAGCATGTTACTCATTGTTACAATAACAGATTCACAATCTTTGCTGTGGCAGGCGATTGGCCTTTTTTTAAGAAATGCACAGTGGTTCAAAAGAACATCCACAGGAAGGCGTGGATTTTTTAAAAATATGTTTCCAAGAATTACAGACATCCACAGGAAGGCGTGGATTTTTTAAAAAAAAATTTTCCAAGGATTACAGACATCCACAGGAAGGCGTGAATTTTTTAAAAATATTTTTTCCAAGGTTACAGACTTCCACAGGAAGGCGTGGATTTTTTAAAAATATTTTTTCCATGGATTACAAACATCCACAAGAAGGCGTGGATTTTTTTAAAAATATTTTTTCCAAGGATTACTGACATCCACATTAAGGCGTGGATTTTTTGAAAATATTTTTTTCCAAGGATTACAGACAGCCACAGGAAGGCGTGGATTTTTTTCCAAGGATTACAGACAGCCACAGGAAGGCGTGGATTTTTTTCCAAGGATTACAGACAGCCACAGGAAGGCGTGGATTTTTTAAAAATATTTTTTCCAAGGCGTGGATTTTTTAAAAATATTTTTTCCAAGGCGTGGATTTTTTAAAAATATTTTTTCCAAGGCGTGGATTTTTTAAAAATATTTTTTCCAAGGCGTGGATTTTTTAAAAATATTTTTTCCAAGGCGTGGATTTTTTAAAAATATTTTTTCCAAGGCGTGGATTTTTTAAAAATATTTTTTCCAAGGCGTGGATTTTTTAAAAATATTTTTTCCAAGGCGTGGATTTTTTAAAAATATTTTTTCCAAGGCGTGGATTTTTTAAAAATATTTTTTCCAAGGCGTGGATTTTTTAAAAATATTTTTTCCAAAGATTACAGACATCCACAGGAAGGTGTGGATTTTTAAAAAATATTTTTTCCAAAGATTACTGACATCCACAGGAAGGTGTGGATTTTTTAAAAATATTTTTTCCAAGGATTACTGACATCCACAGGAAGGCGTGAATTTTTTAAAAATATTTTTTCCAAGGATTACTGACATCCACAGGAAGGCGTGGATTTTTTTTAAATATTTTTTACAAGGATTACAGACATCAACAGGAAGGCGAGGATTTTTTAAAAACACTTTTTCCAAGGATTACAGACATCCACAGAAAGGCGTGGATTTAAAAAAATCCAAGGATTACAGACATCCACAGGAAGGCGTGAATTTAAAAAAAATTCCAAGGATTACAGACATCCGTAGGAAGGCGTGGATTTAAAAAAAAATTCAAGGATTACATGAAGGATTTTTTAAAAATATTTTTTTCAGGGACCACAAACAGGAGTGGATTTAAAAAAAATTCCAAGGATTAGAGGAAGGATTTTTTAAAAATATTTTTTCAGGGACCACAAACAGGAGTGATTTAAAAAAAATCCAAGTATTACAGGAAAGATTTTTTTAAAAATATTTTTCAGACAGGAGTGAATTTCACTCAGACAGGAGTGAATTTAAAAAAAAAATTCCAAGGATAACAGAAAGGATTTTTTAAAAATATTTTTTCAGGGACCACAAACAGGAGTGAATTTTTTAAAAATATTTTTTTCAGGGCGTGGATAGATAGTGCAATTTTTTTTAAATATACCTGACATATTATTTTATACCCTACACAACTATGTTGTCAGGGTATTACAGCTTTGTGTAATATTGGTCATAAACCCACCTTTAAGTATACCGATCGTCATATCTCGACTAGCTGAGTCGATCTAGACATGTGTGTCCGTCCGTCTGTCAATTATAATTTGTAAACCCGATACAATCCATAGTTATGGACCAAGCTTCACGAAATTTTGTAAAGATCGGGTAATATTTAGAGAATGAAATGGACCAACAACTTTATTTTTGTGTGGATTTTCTGGTCGCTCCAGTGGCCGCAATTATGGACCGAACATCGCGAAATTTTACATGGAGAAGGGGATTGGTCCAAGATAAAGATC
Source organism: Musca vetustissima (assembly GCF_032173495.1). NCBI lineage: Eukaryota > Metazoa > Arthropoda > Insecta > Diptera > Muscidae > Musca > Musca vetustissima. The sequence goes on from NW_026872892.1 coordinate 128,384, forward strand.
GGCCATTATTTAGCTTGTTAAAATTACCCTGACTTTTATGTGAAAAATTACAAAATGTCTATTCTATGGCGTATATATTTACCCCTGAAGGACATAGACCCGACAAGTCGATAGTATATCCAATAGGAATGGTTGGCCTATAAACTAATACCAATTATATTGTCGTATGTACTCCGATGTAAGAGTTAGACGTAAATATTTACAGGTGCTTACGTATTCAGATATTATTTAATAATCCATTACCACACTAGAGGTCGGAAATACAGCGCTGATCGCTTTGAAATTTTCCATAAGGATCAAAGTATGGTCGAGGACAACCCCTATAATTTTCGGTGATGATCAGATAAATTTTGGGATGAAGTGGACCGAAAATTGAAAGCCGAACAACACAACACAGCCTTCGGTGAAGGGAATCTGGTCAAGTAATTAGAAGGGTTGAACTGAATATTAGTAATATTTGCAGACCTCTAGCCGGACAAGAGGTTGCAAATATCGCGAAATATTTCCCAAGCTAGAATGTAGAACCACACAAAGTTAGTTTTCGTGGAAGTTGTGTAGGGTATCATACGGACGGCCCCGTCCGACTATACTGCTCCGCTCACTGGGTTTTAAATATTTTTTTCAGGGACCACAGACAGTCCAGAATTTTTTTTTTTTAATTTTTTTCGGAAGCCACAATTTTCAAAAATTAGTTTCTTTAGCGTTCATTTTTTTAAAACACAGTTCAATTTTTTTCAATTCTTAACAACTGCATCTTATCAGGATAAAAAAATAAATTTCGATAATCGAAGCAACCTCCCAATTTCTCTTGTAAACCCTTAAACGAATTCAATTTTTGTTCTGGTTGTCGTAACAATTGTTGTGATTCAATGTTTGTTGGTGTCTTTTTTTCAGACAGAATTTTGCCCGTATGTGATATTATTGTTGGTCAAATTTGGTCATTGTTTGTGGGCAGCAACATTCTGTATTGGCTGCTGCTGCTGCCGATCCGATTCGAATGGTAAGTAACCCCTTTTGTATTCATATGAATTACGAATTTTAAATTTCATTATTGTTGGTACGCATTTATTTATGTTTCGTCCTTTCATGGTCGCAACAACCAGAACGAAGTTGAAGATATCATATTAATGGCGATTTAGTCGTTTTGTTGCCGATCAAGGTTGAAATTGAATTGGAATGGAGCTATGCGTTTTGTTAAAGATTAACAAAGATTTTGTATTTAAGTTGATAAGCATCTGCAACACGTAGAAATACAAATACAATTGATCGTTTTCCGCCCAAAAACAACGAAAAATTTATTGGAATTCGATTTTGTGGTTGAGTCTGACGAGGGGCATTTAATCAGGGACATTTTAAAAAGCGTGAATTTTTTAAAGATACTTCTAGAAGAACCCCTAGATCCCTAAGCGTGGATTTTGTAAAAAAATTTCTTCATGGACTTCAAGATCCCTAAGCGTGGATTTTATAAAGACATTTCTTCATGGACCTCAAGATCTCTAAGCGTAAATTTTTTAAGAAATTTCTTTAAGGCCCTTAAGATCCCTAAGAGTAGATTTTTTAAAGAAATTTCTTCAAGGACACCAAGATCCCTAAGCGTAGATTTTTTAAAGAAATTTCTTCAAGAAGCCCAAGATCCGTAAGCGTAGATTTTTTAAAGAAATTTCTTCAAGAAGCCCAAGATCCGTAAGCGTAGATTTTTTAAAGAAATTTCTTCAAGAAGCCTAAGATCCGTAAGCGTAGATTTTTTAAAGAAATTTCTTCAAGGACCTCAAGATCCTTAAGCGTGGATTTTTTAAAGAAATTTCTTCAAGGACCTCAAGATCCTTAAGCGTGGATTTTTTAAAGAAATTTCTTCAAGGACCTCAAGATCCTTAAGCGTGGATTTTTTAAAGAAATTTCTTCAAGGACCTCAAGATCCTTAAGCGTGGATTTTTTAAAGAAATTTCTTCAAGGACCTCAAGATCCTTAAGCGTGGATTTTTTAAAGAAATTTCTTCAAGGACCTCAAGATCCTTAAGCGTGGATTTTTTAAAGAAATTTCTTCAAGGACCTCAAGATCCTTAAGCGTGGATTTTTTAAAGAAATTTCTTCAAGATTCCTAAGAGTAGATTTTTTAGGCGTGGATCTTTTAAAGAAATTTCTTTTAGGCCCCAACATCCCTAAGCGTGATTTTTTTATGCAATTGATTTATCATTATCAAACTTACCCCTTTCCACACAAAAACACCGTATCAACAACGTGTTTACCTCTTTCAGTCGGCCACTCCCCCAGTTCTCCCCGTGTAACCTCTCACAAGAAAAGTGGTCAGTTTACTTGTTATCCTGGTTCATTTCACTCCATCACACTGGACATCATGTTTTACACAATTTTTTTGTAGGGCCTTGTTGTCTTCGATTCGGTTTGTTTATTTTTTGCTGTGTTTCGTTTGTTTTCTTATTCCTGGATTTTTTGGCTTGTTTGTTTTTAGCACTGACATCCTTCTTCCTGTATTGTTACGCTGTTGTTGTTAGGTGGCTTGCAGGCTGGCTAGCTGTTTGGCAAATCGCCTGATTTTTGCTGTATTCCATGAACCCTTGGCCAAGGCTGTGTTTACTTTTGTCTGGGCTGTGTGACCGACCAATGCTGTTGTCAACACCATTGAATACTTTTTACGGCCAGTGTGGTGTTGCGTCCGAGGGCGGGTGATGCGGTGCTGATGGTGGTGTTATTATTGGTAATGGTGTTGGTATAGCTTACTACTTGCCCGTCCGTCCGTACAGCCATCCTCCTGCCTGGTTAGCGGTGGTAACATAGAACAAAACAATTGCATGTTTGGCTGTTTGTAAAACACCTCCGAATGTTAAGTGTTGTTTGCCGAACCTTTTGTCTGCAAACATTGAGCTTTTTTTGAGTGTTTTATGGCGGTCATTTTTGGGCAACTATCATTTCTTTTTGTTGCCTTGTTATATGCCGGCCGATTGATAGTTGTTGAATTCAACACACAAACACACATACGAGTATATTGATTTCAATACCAGCCACATATCACAATATATTTAAGTACTTGCTAGGAAAGTACCAAAACCGAAAGGTTATATCGTTTTAACGTCCACAACGGCGTTCACAAAACAAACAAATCTGTAAAACAAGCAAAGACATTTGAAATTAAAAGCCACAATGGACAGTGGGACCAAAAGAAATTTAGACATGTGTAAAGGCAAAAAGAATTCGTGAACATTTTTTTTTATTATTTTTAAAGAGTTTTCTTCAAGGGTTTTTAATATTTCCTCCAGCACGTGGATTTCCTCCAGCACGTGGATTTCCTCCAGCACGTGGATTTCCTCCAGCACGTGGATTTTTTAAAGACAGTTTTGACAAGGACCTGAATATCTTAAATCTTGAATATTTTAGAGAAATGTATCCAAGGACCCAAGGTTTATTCGCTTCATTTTTTAAAGAAAATTTCTCCAAGGACCCTAAGGTTTTTATGCTTGGATTTTTTACAGAAATGTTTCCAAAGATCCTGAGGTTTTCATGTTTTGATTTTGTATGGACATTTCTTCAACGACCTGGAGCTGTTATTCATTGATTTGTTTTTTTAAGAAATGTCTCCAAGGACCCGGAGATTTTAATTCTAGGATTTTTCAAGAGGTTTTGGAGACATTGTCTCCAGGGACTCGGAAATTTTTATGCTAGGAGTTTTTATAAAAATGTCTCCAAGGACCCGGATGCTTTTATGCTTGCATTTGTTAAAGAAATTTCTTCAAGTACCCCAAGATCCCTGGATTTATAAAAGAAATTTATTCAAGGACCCCAAGACCACTAAGCGTGGATTTTTTAAAGAAATTTATTTAAGGACCACAAGATCTTTCTTAACAAAGCCAACGATACCTACACGTGGATTTTTAAAAGAAATTTATTTAAGGACCGAAAAATCTTTTTAAAAAAGCAAACGATTCCTAAGCGTAGATTTTCCACAAAAAAAAAAAAAAAATTCTTAAAGGATCTCTAAGCGTGTTTTCTAAATAAATTTCTTCAAGAGCTCAATGATCACCAAGCGTGGATTTTTTAAGAAATTTCTTCAAGGAATTCAAGATCTCTAAGCGTGAATTTTGTAAAAAAAAATTTCTTCAAGGACTTCAGGATCTCTAAGCGTGGATTTTTTTAAAAAAAAGGAATTTTTTAAAGAAATTTCTTCAAGGACTTCAAGGTCTCTAAGCGTGAATTTTTAAAACAAATGCCTTTAAGGTCCTCAAGATCTCTAAGCGTGAATTTTTTTAAAGAAATTTCTTCAAGGACTTCAAGATCTCTAAGCGTGGATTTTTTAAAGAAATTTCTTCAAGGACTTCAAGATCTCTAAGCGTGGATTTTTTAAAGAAATTTCTTCAAGGACTTCAAGATCTCTAAGCGTGGATTTTTTAAAGAAATTTCTTCAAGGACGTCAAGATCTCTAAGCGTGGATTTTTTAAAGAAATTTCTTCAAGGACCTCAAGATCTCTAAGCGTGGATTTTTTAAAGAAATTTCTTCAAGGACCTCAAGATCTCTAAGCGTGGATTTTTTAAAGAATTTTTTTCAAGTACCCCAAGATCTCTAAGCGTGGATTTTTTAAAGAAATTTTTTCAAGTTCCCCAAGACCTCTAAGCGTGGATTTTTTAAAGAAATTTTTTCAAGTTCCCCAAGATCTCTAAGCGTGGATTTTTTAAAGAAATTTCTTGAAGGACTTCAAGATCTCTATGCGTGATTTTATTTTTGCAATTCATATATCATTATCAAACTTACCCCTTTCCACACAAGAATACCGAATCAACAAGTTGTTTACATCTTGCAGTCGGCAACTCCCCCAGTTCACCCTGAAACTTTTATGATAGGATTTTTTAAAGAAATCTCTCCATAGACCCAAAAGTTTTTGCTGTGATTTTTATGGATATTTTTTCGAGGACCTGGAGATGTATAAGCTTGATTTTTTTTTAAATATCTCCTAGGAAGTTTTTGCTTGACATTTTTAAACAAATTTCTTCAAGGGTCTGGTGTGTGTTTTTTTTAATGTTTTAGACCTTTAAAGGTGGATTTTTTTAAGAAGTTTTCTCAAGGACCAGCAGGACTTTTTGCTTGGATGTTTTAAACAAAAATATGCAAACATGAATTTAAGCGTGGATTTAAAAAAAATTATTTAAGGATCCCTAAGGACTTTTTAAGAAACTTTCTTCTTTCTTAATGGTTTTTATGTGCCTGAACAAAATTTAGATAGTTTTTTTTTTTTTTAAAAAAATCCAAGATGTATAAAAGTGGATTTTATACAGAAATTTCTTGAAGTACCAGTGTTGTTTTCACGAAAATTGCACACATTTGGTATTACATACCCTGCTTCAATTCTAATTGCCAAATTTCCGTCACATATCCCGTTTTGGAAATTCATTAATATTTATAGAAAATATACAAAGCTATATTTATATTTCTCTGCAACTGTTCCCAAAAAATCCAAAAGCCCATTTTTTCAACTATCATTCCCCACCGTATAATTCAAAATGTCATCATCCTTTTTCCCAGTGCTAGGTAGATATTTATTTATTGCACCGTCTGAGTATCATTCCATTATCAAAGTGTTTGCCTAAGTATTACACGCTGTCAACACACTCTACCCCATCCATGTCAAATGAGATGGCGGCCCAAACGAACAAAATCCCAAAAAGCATACAAAAGAAAACAATTTTCGCATCCCAACCGCAGCTGGAATGGAAACAAAACAAATATCCACACATACATACTCACACATGTACCGCGCAACATCCAACGAGAAGCTTCTTAATTTAGTTAACCTTTCATGGGACCCCAAAAACAGAAATATCCCATGCAGGGGCATCCCAACCAGCCAGTAAACATATGAGTACTATGGCACACACATAACCATGGTGAAAAGTTACCCTTTACCACCACATTCATTTTTTGGGAAACACTTCCATACAAACCATGGTAACATACATACATACAGAACATTCACATAAGTACGCTTCTCAAAAGCTACCAAGTGACAGAACCAAGAACCCTTTTTATTTGTGGTTCCTTTGTTGCCTGCCTTTCTTCAAAACATTTTAAATGCCGAAAAACAAATAAAATCACTGAAATAGAAAAGGCCTTCCACACTACGTTTCGTCGCTTTCTGAAAAATGTGTTGGGAGCAGAAATAAATGAATGTATAAAACGGATGGAATTAGACGGGATGGTTGGAGAAAAGTTTCCCTTTTAAGGATTCAGGATTTTACATTTTCAAATTATTTATTTATTAACATGAGGACCACTTTGTTAAAAGGAAAACAAAAAACAAGTACACAAAAACCGAAATTCTGAGTCATTATAAAGTTTTGGGTACATATGTATATATACACATATCAACACATACATATACAAATTTATTTAATAAATCCACGCTTAAGGTTCTGTAGAAAAAAAATTAAATTAAAATTATGCAAAAAATCGACGTTTACGAATATAGAGGTCCTTGTAAAAATTGTCCCTAAAAATCCATGATTAAGGATATACTGATCATTGCAGAAAAGTTCTTTAAAAAACCCTACCTTTAAGGAGTAGCTGCAGAAAGATTATTTTAAAATCTAAGATATATCTGCAAGTACTTGTTTAACTTATTTGTCTTAAAAAGTCCATGTTTGGGTGTCTTTTAGTCCTTGGAGAAATTTCATTGAAAAATTTCACGCTTAGAGATATTTGATTACTTGAGAATTTCTTTAAAACCAAAAGGAAGGGTACATTGGAAAATACGATCAGAACCCCCAAAATACCAAAAATTTGGGGTACCGTTATATGGGGACTACCAGAAAAACTAGACCTATATTTATAATTTTTAGTGGAGTAATTTGGTACCCAATAAGAACCCAATGTACAAAATTTCAGAGAATTCAGTTATAAAACAAGCCCAAGAACCCGAAAATACCGAAAATGTGGGGTACCCTTATATGGGGCTATCCGAAAAAATTGACATTTACTTTTAATTTTTGGTAAGAAGATTTGCTACCCAATGAGAACACAAAGTACCAAATTTCAGCAAATTCGGTCGAAAAATGCTATCAAAACCCCCAAAATACCGAAAATTGGGGGTAATCTTATATGGGGGCTATCCGAAAAAATGGACCTTTATTTATAATTTTTGGTAGGGATATTTGCTACCCAATAAGAACTCAATGTACCAAATTTCAGCGAATTCAGTTAAAAAACGCGCTCAAGAACCTCAAAATACCGAAAATTTGGGGGTACCCTTATATGGGGGCTATCCGAAAAAATTGACCTTTGTTTATAATTTTTGGTAGAGAGATTTGCTACCCAATAAGAACTCAAAGTACCAAATTTCAGCGAATTCAGTTAAAAAACGCGCTCAAGAACCTCAAAATACCGAAAATTTTGGGGTACCCTTATATGGGAGCTATGCCTAAACGTGGACCGATTTTCTCCAATTTCAATAGGTTTCGTCCTTGGGCCAATTAAGTGACCTGTGCCAAATTTCATCCAAATCGGATCATAAATGTGACCTGTACTTTGTTAACAAAAATACATGGACGGACGGACGGACGGACGGACAGACAGACGGACGGACAGACGGACATGCATAAATCGACTCAGAAAGTGATTCTATGCATATTCTCAAAAGGAACCATGGGTCTATCTCGATTATTTTTGCCTGTTACAAACATATGCACAAAGACATAATACCCTGTACCACAGTGTGGTGAAGGGTATAAAAATCCAATCTTAAGGGTCTGCTGGTCCTTGCAGAAATTTCCACGAAGAAATTTCTTCTTTGCATAGCGATATGTGAGTCCTTGAAATTTTTTCTTAAAAAATCTGTTAGTTTTTGATGATTTTAAAAAAGATTATCCTTGAAGATTTTTTTATAAATCCACGCTTAGACTTCAGTTGATCCTTGAAGATTTTTTTATAAATCCACGCTTAGACTTCAGTTGATCCTTGAAGATTTTTTTATAAATCCACGCTTAGCCATCAGTTGATCCTTGAAGATTTTTTTATAAATCCACGCTTAGACTTCAGTTGATCTTTGAAGATTTTTTTAAATCCACGCTTAGACATCAGTTGATCCTTGAAGATTTTTTTTACATCTACGCTTAGACGTCAGTTGGTCCTTGAAGATGTATACTTAAAAAAATTCAATCTTAGTTGGTCCTTGAAGAAATTTTATTAAAAAAATACACGCTTAGTGATCTTCTAGTCCTTGAAGAAATTTCCTTTAAAAATCCACGCTCATAGGTCAGGTGGTCCTTAGTGATCTTCTAGTCCTTGAAGAAATTTCCTTTAAAAATCCACGCTCATAGGTCAGGGGGTCCTTAGTGATCTTCAAGTCCTTGAAGAAATTTCCTTTAAAAATCCACGCTAGTCCTTGAAGAAATTTCCTTTAAAAATCCTTGAAGAAATTTCCTTTAAAAACCCACGCTAGTCCTTGAAGAAATTTCCTTTAAAAATCCACGCTAGTCCTTGAAGAAATTTCCTTTAAAAATCCACGCTAGTCCTTGAAGAAATTTCCTTTAAAAATCCTTGAAGAAATTTCCTTTAAAAACCCACGCTAGTCCTTGAAGAAATTTCCTTTAAAAATCCACACTTTGAGCTAGTCGAGGTCTTGAAAAATTTCCTTTAAAAATCCACGCTAGTCCTTGAAGAAATTTCCTTTAAAAAATCCACGCTTAGTGGTCTTCTAGTCCTTGAAGAAATTTCCTTAAAAAAATCCACGCTTAGTGATCTTCTAGTCCTTGAAGAAATTTCCTTAAAAAATCCACGCTTAGTGGTATTCTAGTCCTTGAAGAAATTTCCTTTAAAAAAATCCACGCTTAGTGATCTTCTAGTCCTTGAAGAAATTTCCTTAAAAAATTTACGCTTAGAGGGCAGTAAGTCCTTGAAGAAATTTCCTTAAAAAAATCCACGCTTACTGATCTTTTAGTCCTTGAAGAAATTTCCGTTAAAAAATCCATGTTTAGTGATCTTCTAGTCCTTGAAGAAATTTCCTTTAAAAAATCCACGCTTAGAGGACAGTTAGTCCTTAAAGAAATTTCCTTTAAAAAATCCACGCTTAGAGGACAGTTAGTCCTTGAAGAAATTTCCTTTAAAAAATCCACGCTTAGAGGACAGTTAGTCCTTGAAGAAATTTCCTTTAAAAAATCCACGCTTAGAGGACAGTTAGTCCTTGAAGAAATTTCCTTTAAAAAATCCACGCTTAGAGGACAGTTAGTCCTTGAAGAAATTTCCTTTAAAAAATCCACGCTTAGAGGACAGTTAGTCCTTGAAGAAATTTCCTTTAAAAAATCCACGCTTAGAGGACAGTTAGTCCTTGAAGAAATTTCCTTTAAAAAATCCACGCTTAGAGGACAGTTAGTCCTTAAGAAATTTCCTTTAAAAAATCCACGCTTAGAGGACAGTTAGTCCTTGAAGAAATTTCCTTTAAAAAATCCACGCTTAGAGGACAGTTAGTCCTTGAAGAAATTTCCTTTAAAAAATCCACGCTTAGAGGACAGTTAGTCCTTGAAGGAATTTCCTTTAAAAAATCCACGCTTAGAGGACAGTTAGTCCTTGAAGAAATTTCCTTTAAAAAATCCACGCGTAGAGGACAGTTAGTCCTTGAAGAAATTTCCTTTAAAAAATCCACGCTTAGAGGATAGTTAGTCCTTGAAGAAATTTCCTTTAAAAAATCCACGCTTAGAGGATAGTTAGTCCTTGAAAAAATTTCCTTTAAAAAATCCACGCTTAGAGGACAGTTAGTCCTTGAAGAAATTTCCTTTAAAAAATGCTTTCCTTTAAAAAAACAAGCTTAGTGATTTTCCTCGATTAGTGATCTTCTAGTCATTTGAGGAATTGCCTTTAAAAATGTCACGCCTAAGGATCATTGAAGCCTAGAAGATCTTTGAGTCCTTGAAGAAATTTCTTTTAAAAATCTCAGAATAGGAATCTTTGAAGACATGGATAATATCGAAACATAGCAATGCGCTAGTCCATGGAAAAAATTAAACAAATCCGCCCTTAAAGATATTTTTGTCCCTGAAAAATTATCTACACCAAAGGACCTTATAATTTAAAAAATCCACACTTCCGACCATGAAGAAGTTTCTATAAAAATCCACAATTAGGAGTCTTGAAAAAAATAAACAAATACGCCCTTAGGGATATTTTCGTCCCTGAAAAATTATCTACAACAAAGGATCTTCTATTTTTTTTTTTAATTTAAAAATCCACACTTCGGACTCTTTCCGACATTGAAGAAGTTTCTATAAAAATCCACAATTCTTAAGAAACTTTATTTTAAAAAAATCCTCTCTTAACGCTCTTTAAATCACCGAAGAAATGCAATTAGAAATTCTTTTAACGTATTATCCTGATAGTTTATTGCTACCCTTATCCTTCCTGTATGATAGATTACGGTGGTAATCGCTTTAACTCTATGACATTATCCTGACACAATAAATTTTGCCCCACCCATACTGAACTCCTATTTCCTTTACAGCGTCTACAATAATTGCACATCCTTGTGGAATGTCAAGAGTCAATATCAAGAATGTCCACATCCGCAAACAAATTCAAAAAGCAAACATTTTAAATTTGAATTTTGATTTCGAAATTTAACCTTTTCGGAC
>NW_026872893.1:0-13885 GCF_032173495.1 Musca vetustissima
CATGTGATTTATGATGGTCCCGACCGAATCTAACAATGTTTTCCTGTTCTTTTTATACTCTTTACCGTAAGGTATAAGAAATATTCTCCGAAATGCCCATAAATCATATATATTTTTGATCAAAAATGTTTGGATATTGTACACTTTTCTAGTCGAATTCGTTGTCATGTCGTATTTTGATCATTGGGCCTCTATGTTAGACAAACTTCCTATCAAAAATTAAAAAAAAAAAATGCTTCACATTTTAGGGTAAAGTCCATATGACAGTACCTAGCAAAATCCTTTTTATATCCTTCACCAGATTGTGGTACAGGGTATTATGTCTTTGTGCACATATTTTTAGCATGCAAAAGGAATCGAGGTAGACCCATGGTTCTTTTTGAGAATATGCATAGAATCACTTTCTAAGTCGATTTATGCATGCCCGTCTTTCCGTCCGCAACTTTGCACAGAGTACTGAATTAGATCCAGATTGATGTATACGAAGTTTTGTTGAAATCGGTTCAGATTTAGATATAGCTCCCATATATAGTTTCATCCGATTTTTTGTAAATGGAGGACTATATAGTCAATATTTTCCGATTGAAAAAAAATTGCATACCCTATTGAAGTTTCTACAGGTTAGTATGTGTATGGATTGTTTTAATTTAGTTCAAATATCTTCACGTAGTTAATTTCCGATTCCATTTCAATGATTTTCCAAAGATGCCATGTTTATTCTATCTGAAAGATATTCCTTACTGGTTCATTTTGGACGCGTTTTTTCAACGGCATTGAATGTTATTTGATTTTTAAGCTTCTCATTGGGCGATAAATCGTTCATATTTTGCTATAATACCCATTTTATAGCACAACTCCGTACTACAAATGATTAATATTGACTCATGTTTCAGGGTAGCCCTCATATAACAGTAACCTAACAATATTCGGCCAAACTGCCTAATAGACCTCATATTATGGTACTCCACCTTATTCCATGCTTTGGGGATTTTAAATGAAACCAAGTTGAACCCACTACATGGAATGAATTTTTAGTTATTACCTCCAATATTATAAAAAAAACTTGTGGGATATTTATATGGGGATTTTAAACATAAGTGAATCTATCCTCAGAATATTTTCCACTGATATCATCGAAACTACTGGAGACCAGAAATACTAAATTGCAGCCATATACAAACGATTTTTTAAACAAATTTTGTGAACCGCAAATTCCACGAAAAAAAATTCATCAACACCTAATAGGGATTTTTCTTAAGATCTCAAAACCCACGAACGTAAACCGATATTGATAACGTATGGTAAGGTGGAACATATGTATACAATTTAGAGGGCAAGGTTATATGTGGATATATGTACTCGTAAATATATGGAGGCTATATCTAAATCTGAACAGATTTTCACGAAACTTCGAACACATCATTCTAGACTCAATTCAGTACGCTATTCTAAATTACGTGCAAATCGAAAGATATATAGGGGCTTTGGTGCACCATTTACATAAAATCGGACGAAAATATATACGGGAGCTATCTAAACTTGAGCCGATTTTTCTCAATTTTAGTAGGGTTCGTCCTTGGTGCACCACATTTCATCTAAATCGGATTATAAATGCGATCTGTACTTTGCTCGGACATGCATAAATCGACTTAGAAAGTGATTCTATGCATATTTTCAAAAGGAACCATGGGCCAGATTTTGTTTTTCCATAATAATGCAATTAACCGGTGAAAATAACAAGAAATTTATTTTCGATGACATGAATTTTGAACCAATTAAACGGGAAAATCAGTTAACAGGGATTAATTATCCGAGGAAATTTACATGTGTTTTCGTATGCAATATTTTGTTGCCCCATCATTCAATTATGCGGGGTAACCGCAGGGGCAATTAACCGAAAAATACTGTAATTGGTTTGAGTCTGACATAACATATGCCAAGTTTGTTTAAATCGGTTCAAATTTGGATATATCTCCCATTTTTGAATTTCGTCCGATTTCATGTTAATGAATTTAACGAATTGAATAGGATACGGAATTTAGTCTACAATTACATGTGTCATACGATTTCATGTCATTAATTGTTTTAAACAAATACTATAACCGCCACCTACTGCTGCCTGCCACAACTAGGTGAGAAAAAATGACCTCATGTTCCTACGTTGCATTACGTGAACAGCTTAGTCATAATTAAACCGCTAAACCTTTTGTGAATAAACATGTATATCTAACTCTTTATTTGATTTATTTTTTGCTTATTCATCGAATAATTACTATTGAGGGGAAGCTTTAGTGACAACTGATAAAGTACTTGTGGACTGCGGAACATTGATTATTATTATTTGCTTTAGAACGTGATTAATAGCTTATCCGCTAGCAAGAGGAACTAGTTCGTAATCAGAAAGTCGTCGATTCTCAGCTCTACAGTGACTAGTTCCACTTTATTTGCTTTATAACGTGATCAATAGCTTACCCGCTAGCAATAGGAACTAGTTCGTAATCAGAAAGTCGTCGATTCTCAGCTCTACAGTGACTAGTGACCACTTTACACCCCTTTACAATGTATTTAACTGTTTACTTTAACATGGGGATGCCATAGGAGGCAACCAATTGACACCCCTTCGCTTACTCGAGGACTAGTATTATACTAGTTACAGGTTTACAGTCAAAGACTAGTTACATTAGACTACCCACCTTTCTAGTTCCGTAAGAACTAGTTCAGTACCGCTTTTATGATGAATTAGCAATAAAACACTCATTTATTAATTTGTACTACTTTCATACTGCAATTTCGGTCGTGTCAGATCCTTCGGTTACAGGTATTGAATCTGGAAATAAATAACAATGATTATAGTAAAACAGAGAAAATATGTGTCTAATACTTTACCTAAAAGAACATTGCAAAATTACTAAGAGAATGTAAACCCCTTTTCCATAATTTTCCAGAGTCATTAATTCACGTTTTATAATAGATGTCATGACCAATAGGAAATACATTATATATAGAAGTACTTACATATATATCCTTCCATTTGAGTTAAAAATTCATTTGTTTTACATGATACAGATTTTCTTTAATAATTCACAATTTGATGCACCGCACTTCAAGGCGATCACAAAAAGACTGGTTATTTCCAAACAAAATTCATCTTGCATTCATGGAGAATAACGGATTTTTTATGCAGACCAACCACCAAAAACCGTGTTTTTTTTTTCTTTAAGGTCGCAAGAGACTCCTTCTCGTTTACTACAGGATAAAAAGGTAGTCAATTGGTTCAGCTGATATTACTTTAGGATCAAATTTGTAACTGGTACGATATAACTAGTGCTGGGACTAGCTACATAACATCAAAAAACAAGTTTTTGTGGCTGTTGGCAGAGAATGTTTAAATATTTTTCTCTTCTCTTTTGAAAAAAAAAACTGAGTTTTTTCTTTAATATCGCAAGTGAATCCTTCTCGCTTACTATAGGATAAAAAGGTAGTCAATTGGTTCCTCTTGCATTACTTTAGGGTCAAATAAGTAACTTTTACGGTTTATAACTAGTGCTGGAACTAGTTACATACCATCAATTAGAATTTTCATTGCTAGCGGGTAGTGATCTAGACGCATACATATGTATGTACAATGTAATCAAACAAGAATTGGAAAAACCCTCAGCAGAAACTAAAACGTCAATCCTCTCAGACTCTCAGAGGTGACTAAAATATTATCCACAATAAATAGTATTCGTATTTTCAGTACTTGTTCGAATTCTTTATTTCTTTATTTTTTTTTTCTATAAAAGGAAATTGTTTGTAGAAGTACTCACACAAATTAGAGACCCTTAGGTCGGGAAACAGATCACGTTAGCACACCAATTAAACAATAACTTTGTATGGGTTATTTAAAAACATGGATCTTCATATAATGAAAATTTTCTGGAAAGAAATTATTTATTTACGAAGAGAACAGGCTGCCAAATTACAGCCACCTCAGACTTTAATTGCAGTTATTTAAAATCATAAGCCAATTTGACATACTATTTCCTGGACCCATTCTAGAACAGGACTTAATACTACAAATCCTTACGTGGAGAGTTTTTAAATACGCATTTAATACAGACATCACAAAGATGTATCAGCAGATACTCAAATCGAATTTCAAAGAATTCTCTTGAGACAGTCACCTGAAGATCCCATTGAAGATTATGAGCTGCTTTCAGTTGCCGTTGAAGTTGCTCACCCTACTTGGCAAGAGAATTTCTGAAAGTTCCAAGATGGATAAAATTCACTCCAGATGTTTCTGTGGAGATACATGGATTTTGCGACATTCGAATAGAAAACAAAGATCATAGCACACATACTTTTTTGTTGGCAGCTAAGACCCGTGTCGCACCAATTAAAAAACTCTCAATTCCTCGACTCGAATTATGCGGAGCTGTGCTACTATCGAAATTAGCTGCATCCCTTATTCAAAACCTTCAAATAACATCATATTCGACACAATTTTGGACAGACTCAACAATCGTCTTCGCTTGGCTAAAAAGGCCTCCTTGTCACTGGAATGCCTTCGTAGGAAATAGAATTTCTGAGATTTCGGAGAATGTTGGCCAGGAAAATTGGAGACATGTTGACTCTGAAAGCAACCCAGCCGACATTGCGAGTTGAGGATGTTCACCTAAAGATTTAAATACTCAGGAACTCCGATGGTATGGATCTCTGTGGCCCAAATTACCCAAGGTTAAGTGGCCATCTTATAAAGTTCATGAGAACACGAGTTTGGAAGCGAAAACAGTAAAGACCTTGATCCTATTTCAAGAAAAGGATGAAATTTACCATCTTTATCCAGAGTATATCGGACTCATGCATACGCGTTAAGATTTTGGGGAAAACATGCAACATTTCCAAACATCGAATTTCTTTTATCACGAGGAATATACATCACTGGAAAATAAGACCCGAATTTCTCCATCCAGCTCACATTTGACACTTAACCCTTTTCTGGACACAAATGAAGGAAATCAATTCATGACCCGAATTCTAAGGGCCGAATCCTGGATATTCGGTCTCCAGTCCTTGGTCAAAAAAACTATACGAAATTACAAGACGTGCATAATTCATAAGAAACGAACGCAGGAGCAAATAATGGTTTCCCTTCCGCCCGAACGTACACTTCTAACTAGGCCCCTTACCAATACTTGAGTATATTTTGCGGGACCCTTCAACATTAAGAATTTTACTGGTCGAACTTGTTTTTTAACAAAACGTTACGTGTGCCTTTATGTGTGCTTCGCTTCGAAGGCTATACATCTGGAACCAGCAAACGACTTGTCATCCTACGCATTTCTCGCTGCCTTCTCCAGATTTTTTAGCCGACGACTATCTACTCTGACAACGGAACCAATTTTGTTGGACTGTTGGTGGCGAAATAGGCAGACCTTTTGTGAATAAACATGTATATCTAACTCTTCATTTTTTTGCCTATTCATCGAATAATTACTATTGAGGGGAAGCTTTAGTGACGACTGATAAAGTACTTGTGGACTGCGGAATATTGATTATTATTATTTGCTTTAGAATGTGATTAATAGCTTACCCGCTAGCAAGAGGAACTAGTTCGTAATCAGAAAGTCGTCGATTCTCAGCTCTACAGTGACTAGTTCCACTTTACACCCCTTTACAATGTATTTAACTGTTTACTTTAACATGGGGATGTCATAGGAGGCAACCAATTGTCATTCCTTCGCTTACTCGAGGACTAGTATTATACTTGTTACAGATTTACAGTCAAAGTCTAGTTACATTAGACTACCCATCTTTCTAGTTCCGTAAGAACTAGTTCAGTACCGCTTTTATGATGAATTAGCAATAAAACACTCATTTATTAATTTGATTTTAATTTTTATTTTTTTAAATTACATATAAGTAAAACCGTACTACTTTCATACTGCAATTTCACAATTTATTCACATTCAAATGCTGGACTGCTCTAACGACAGCTATTTGTGATTTTCCTGCCAAATATAAAGAAAAAATCTAAGAAGCATCTCTTGTATATACCCATAGTGGTGAAGGGTATCATATAGTCGGCCCCGTCCATTTTTTTTCCAAATTCTCCGATATTGTCCAACCCCGCCAAAAAAGTGAAAACACCACAATAATAGCATTGCTATTATTGCTTTTGTATTGAGATTGTTTTTTCTTTTGTTAATTTATTTTTCTTTTAACAAAAAGTAGCATACAATATAATATTATATTATTAATATTATCAAAAATTATGAAATAAATGAATATAAAATAATGCTGTCAAATAAAAAATTAAAAAAAACTAGAGTTTAAAAATATAAATTAATGAAATTACAAATGTAAACAGATCACCTCTGATGTTAACTTATTGAAGGGGAAAATGCCCCTTACAAATGATGTTGATAATGGGCCATGAAAAACCTCCAAAGCATGTGTAAAATCTATTTTCCTCTTCTTTATAATTTCTAAATGAATTGCTGTTACTTTATCCCGAAATGCTTTAATTTATAAAAAAAATAACTCCACTGTTCACGTGCCCATTGTACGAATTTTGTAACGAAAAAATTCAAAAAAGTTTTTTTTCTCCAATGCGAAATAAGTTTTTGCCACTTTGTAATGTGGTTTTCTCGTCGGCTGAGGTTAGCCCAGTCGTGTCCAAGGTCTTTATAAAGACCCACAAAAGGTTATTGATTAAAAAGACAAATATCTCCTTAGGGGTTGAAATCTGATGTTTATAGATTTTAATACTAGCGTGTTTATATATAAATATGCGATACAAATAATTGATTTCGGTTGGCTTAATATGGTGGTGATTATCGGGATCGGCTACGAGGAATATGATTCTCCGGAGTCGGCAACGACGATTTAACGGTCATCGGGAATGATGTTTATCTTGGGTCAGTACGAAGATCGGCAACGACGATTTAACGGTGATCGGGAAAGATGTTATTAGTGCTTACTGACTAAGTTCTCGGACAATCTACTATATCTACCTTCGAACAGTAAGCCGAAGTCTCTCTGTGGAACAGTAGACCGAAGTCTCTGTGTGGAACAGTAAGCCGAAGCATATGTATATATTTATGTAGCTGCCTCAATGGGTAGCCACCAAAAAGAATTGTGAATGATCGTAAGTGCAATGAACATCCACAACACAAAATAGCAAGCCTATGCATGACCAGCCGCCCTCAGTAGATGAAAGTGAAATATTTATTTTTGCGGAATCAAAAAGTGAATGAGAATTAAATGCCTATGCACTCGACTTCGGTCTCCTCGTAGTGCACCCTTGCAGCACGTATTGCGTAAAGCTTTGATAAGTTGTTGCAATTGTTCTGTGGTCATTTGAACCATTTTTATGATGTTTTAGTTTTGTTTTTCGCTTAAGTTGCGATTATGTTGGTTGGAGATGGAGGTGTTTTGTAGACAAACAAACCCATTTAGATTAGTTGACGAATATAGCATTTATTTATTTCCCATTTCATATGTATTACAAAGTTTTCTTACATCTATTACATAGTTTATATAGCTCCTTACAGTATAACTTTTTCAAGGAATATCGATTTTTATATATATGTATGTATATATAGTTCAAATAACCAGGAAGGTCAGCCCCGTTATAATTATCATTTGTAATTTGACTTTGTCAATCTTATTTTATTAATTGAACAAGAAAAGGGATGAAAAACTTGTTCCATATTGAATATTTTTTAAACTTATAACTAAAAAGAAAGGAAAATTACTTACAAACTACTATTTACAACTATTTATTTATTTTGGTTTTGACCATTAAAATTGCTCAGTACTATACATTGTATTGTCTATGTTATATGTATTATATCGTCTATTATAAAATAATATTTTATTTTCTTCATTGAATAATAAATCATGTTTATTAAGATGTATCAAGCACATGGGGGAGAGATGACCACCATTCTCAAAGTGTCTAATGAATTCCTTTTCACTTATCATTCCATTTTTTATTAATAAATTTTCATGTGTAGTACATTTGTCTATAGTTTTTAGTGCCAATTCAATCATGAATTTGTCTATGCGTTTAATTTTGCTAATGTTGTATATATTTTTATTTGACGGAGATCGAAAGCTACCATCTTCAAGTTGTACTGTTTTCATATTATGACAGTATGCCAACATCTTTCTCTCAAATATTCTAATCTTCTCCATTTGTGCCGACGAAATGCTAAACCAAATGGGAAAGGCGTATGATAATATGGGTCTTATTAGTTGCTTATAAATGCACATTTTTATATGACAGCTGAAGCCTCTTTTCCTTCTAAGAACACATTGAATTTTTTCGAAGCCAGATTTTGCTTCCCTTAACCCATAATTAACATGTTTAATAAATGAGTAATTTTCTTCTAATATTATACCAAGGTATTTTAATTCATTTACTGTCTCTATTATACTATCATTTATTTTTATGACTGGTGAGAATTTGCTGGCGTTTTTAACCAGTCTAGATTTTTTGCCTTTAATTATTATTGCTTTGCATTTATTTATATTTAGCGTTAGCTTCCATGTGCTAAAGTAAGCTTGAAGAATCTCAAGATAGTCATTTATTTGGTTTTGAGCTATTTCAGGCCTAGGATCTGTGGCCGCTATGAGAACATCATCAGCGTATATTATTATCAATTGACCATTTCCTGGTTGTGGGATATCAGCCAAATATATGTTGTAAAGTATTGGTCCAAGAACTGACCCCTGTGTTACTCCTGCTTTAATTTGATGTGTACAAGATTTTGCATTTTCGATTTGAACCGAAAATGATCTGCCACATAGGTAGTTTTTAATTAATTTTGTCAAGTGGTTTTCAAACCCATATGTCTCCATCTTTTTTATGATACCTGCATGCCATACAGTATCGAATGTTTTCTCAAAATCTACACTTACCGCTATAGTGGCGCTTCTTTCATTAAATCCAGTAGATATTTTATTTGCTGAAGGTAGGAGTGCATGAGTTGTTGACAACCCTCTTGTAAAACAGAATTGGAAATCTTTTTTATCTTTTATTTTTTCTAATAGAAATATTTCCAATAGTTTACCTATTTTTGACAACAATGATACTGGCCTATAGCTAGTTGCTAACGTTGGGTCCTTCCCTGGCTTTAAAATAGGTACTATTTTGGCATGCTTCCATTTTTTGGGAAAATATGCAATATTAATACAATGATTAAATAGTATGGCTATATGTCTCCAAAGCCTATTATCTATTCTTTTAAGTACAAAGTTGGGTATTAAATCTTCTCCACTACTTTTCTTATTATTTAATTTTGATAATACAGCCCCTATATCTTCTGCTTTAATTAATTTATTTCTTGGTCTCCCATTACAGGTTCCGTCTGCTTTTATGTTATTGTCAAAATTGTATATCGGCGTTTGTTGATCCATTTCTATTTCGCTATCTGAGTACATTGTATTTTGAACCTTTACGTATTCTTGAGCAATTAATTCCGCCTTTTCTACGTCACTGTATACTATCTCATTGTTTTCATTTTTTAGATCTGATGTTTTCCTACGGTCTATATTGCAAAAATTTTCGATTTCTTTATACATATTCCCATTGCATTTAATATGTTTCAGCTTATTTGTATAATAGTTTTCTTCAAATATTCTAATCTTTTCTTTGATTACTTTATCTAGTCTTTGAAGAATAGAACCCATTGTGTCATAAACGCTACGGTCTAGAACCCTGTATCTCCTTCTTCTAATTTTCTTTTTTTCTTTGATTAAATTAAGTATTTCTTGCGGAAGCTCTGCTAGCATTCCATACTTTGGTGTAAATTTGTCCATGCTTTTCTCCATAGATTCCTTTATAATTTCTGTCAAAGTCTCAACTTCCTTGTCTATTTCGTTAATAGATGCATTTCTATCAACTGGCAAAGTAAGTCTATATCGTTGTTCAATTAGGCTGTTATTGAATTTTTTTCTATTAAAGCTGTTAAAATTGAAAAATTCCTCTCGAAGTCTCCTCTCAATTCTATTGATTACTACCTCAATTGATATGGCTTTATGATCAGAGTCATAGTCCAGAGTTTTTACACCTCCGGTCGGATCTGAAGGAAGGCTTCCTATGTTCGAAGATGTAATAAAAAAGTCTATATATGACTGTGCAGTACGACAGCACCTAGTTGGTTCCACAGTAGGTCTTATTATTAAATTTGGCGAAGTGTCTAACCACTCACCTAAAATTCTCCCACTAACGTTCGTGACATTGCCGCCCCATTGTGGATTTTTTGCATTTAAGTCCGCTCCTATAATAGCCTCCATATTTCCAATTAAATTTCCGATTTTTGCAAGATCGCTTTCTTTAATATTTTCCTGTGGCCTTTTATATAACGACATTATTATAATGTTGTTATAAAGGCCTTTTAATTTTATCACAGTTCCCTCTATTCCGCCTAAGTTTGCTTGAATTCTTTCAGCTTGCATCCAATCCTTTATTAAAATTGCTGTGCCTCCCCCACGACCCCACATCCTATTTTGGCGAAAAGGTATATAGTTCCTTACATAAAATTCGTTCCCAGCTGATAACTTATGTTCGGCTAACAGTATAATATCTGGATTATGTTTTTGTATAAATAATTCCAGAGAATATCTTTTCTGTGTTGATACCACAGAATTTACATTAATAAATATAATTTTTAGCTTAGTCATTTAGTCGTAGTGTTAAAAGCATGTCAAAGATTGCTTGAGTCTTTTCTTCTTCAGTTTTTAATTGGGTTCGTATTTTGGCATATTCATCTATTCTTTTTAACGTTGTAAATATGTCTTTGCCAATGTATTTTTTACAGTCGTTGTTAAAGAATTCAAAGGCATTACCTACGTTAATAATTGGGTTTGCTGTTATTAATTTATTATTACTTGTATTTGGAACACTTGGTTGACTTAGTTTTACTACTGTCGAAAATGGCAGATCGACATTAAATGCCGGAGCTTTTTCATTACTATTTATATGGCCCTGATTCCTTTTTTGTTTTAGTCTTTCGATAAATCTAGCCCTTGTGGGACAACTTTTATCACTTGCCACGTGGCCCTCTACTTTGCAATTGGCGCATCGTACAGGTAGTCCAATACGTTTTTTGACTTCACCTGTTATTGGGTCGGTGATGACATATTCCTCATTATTATTTTGTTTGTTTGGTATTGGACAGCTACCTGGAGCGTGGTCCGAACTGCCACATTTCACGCATGTATATGCCATGTTACAGTTAGTTGCAGCATGACCATGTTTTTGCCAATTTCTGCATTGGATTGGTCCATTCCTTTTATAGTTTTGGATTATGACACCGCCTTGTAGTATAAATTCCTGCCTTCTAAAAGCTTTTATATCTGAATCTTGAGTTAGTTTAAAAATCCACCTATCTCCTTTAAGTTTTATGATCTTTAAAATATTTATATTTAGCTTTTTTTCTTTAAAGAAGTTTTTTATATCCTCTTCATCCCATGTGCTTGATAACCTTTTTACGAATAACGATATTGGTTTTTTCTCTTTTGGGGTATAGGTATAGAATGAATATTTTAATTCCTTCAATAATTCGTTAATTTTGCTATGTTCCTCTTTGTTTACAACCTTAAGATTCACCATATTTTTATTCACTAAATTCATTGTAAAATTTCTGTGTCCTAGTTTATGTGCAATTTGTTTTACCATTTCTTTTACATTGTTGTTATATATTTTAAATATTGGAGGGGGGCTGACCTTTCCTGCTTTCTCTATGGATGAAACCTCTTGAGGTGTTTTTTGTATATAATTGCTGCAGCTGGCTTCATTTAAATCTGCTGGCTTTGACACTACTTCCATTTCTGTTTCCGCATCATTGACAGCACGACATTTAATGCTCCTCTTCGCTTTAAGTTTTGGTTTTTGCTTGGTGCCCTTCACTATAGTGAAACCCTCGCTAACTTCATCCGTCTTAGCGCTTTTGCTGGTATTCAAATTTGGAAATTCCTTCTCGTTTAGGAGATAATTTTGTTTATTTGTTGATTCATTAAATGTTATACATTCAATTTCATTATTGTTTTTATTTATTATTTCATCAACTCGATCATTTGAATTTTCAGCTAATAATGCTTTTAATATTTGTATTTCGGTTTCTAGTTTTTTAATACGAGAGTGTGCATTCTCCTTATCTCTAGTAAGTTCTTCAATTTTTTTGTTTAATTCAATATTTACATTTTGAGATTCTGATTCATTTTCATTATATTCGTCTTTTTTCCTTTTAAGAATTTTCGTATTTTCAGATGTTTTTTTTTATTCGCCTCGGTAGTTTTACTATCGTTATCTTTTTTCGGTTCACAGCCATCCATTGAGTGACTTCGGCAAAATTGCCTAGCACTCCTTTGAAACAGTTATTTCTTTTGTTTGAATGGGTTTTATACTTGTTATTAGGATAGAAATAGTCTGTCTTTGTGCAATTGGCACTATCGAAAATATTTTTCGGCCACTTTGTTATATCAAAAGCACAATATATCGTTTGCACTTCACTTCACAACAATGTGTTCACCTTTCAAAGCTCACAATGAACTGTTCACTGATTTGGTCCAGCAATGTCTTGGGCTTTTATAGCCGGCAAATAATAATGGAAAACGAGCGTCAGAGAGACGTAGTGTCAAAGTAGGTAACCCATACAAGTATACACCAGTGAAGCTCATAATAGTTGCATTGGTTGCATTATTACTCTCCCGCCTGTGCAAAACAAACGGCACATTTGAATTGACAGAGAATACGTGTGGTTTGTTATCACGAAAATGTAAAGGGCTTAAAACAATCATACATACACAATCATACATATTTTGTATTTAGTGTGTGTTCTTAGAGATGAGTATGTGACTAATATCCACAAAAAACACTTGAAAATGGGGAAGAACCGCAATAGGGAATTTGTAGCGGAAATAGTTGCTCAAATGCGATTTGATGTCATAGAGAATATTTATATTTTTTCGCTAGAAACTTTTTGAAATGTTTAACAAGTGCAAAAACGTTAAGTTCATCCGGGCCGAACTTTGGATACCATCCACCATAGATATACTGACAGGTACTTGAAATAAAAATATAGGGAACATACCAAAAAGTGTACCTATACCGACATTTCTACAAACCGATTATGGTTCTAAACATTGGTCTTAGACCACATGCTTCTTTGGACCAAATTTGTTTCAAAAAATTTTGATTTCACCCAAACTTTGCGGTCCACTCCTTCTGGTACCTCCCACACAGGGGCTAAGCCTAAATGCGGGTTATATATATATATATATATATATTTAAGGTTAATTATCGAACCTTGTGTTCTAGTTTTTTTTCGTATCTTCCACAGATGAAATGATTACAACAGAGTCTCAGAAACAAAACCAAACACGGAACAAATCATATAACTATTTTAATACAGACAAGTGAAAAACCGTTAAGTTCGGCCGGGCCAAACTTTGGATACCCTCCACCATAGATATACTGACAGGAACTAGAAATGAAAATATAGGGAACATACCTAAAAGTGGACCTAAACCTATATGTCATTATTCGATACTACAAATTACAGAAATTTTTAATTGATAATTCAAATTCGAAGATGGGGAGTGTGGGAAATGCGGCTATAGTTCATTATCGAACCTTACGTTCTAATTTTTTTATCTCGCTATCCTCCGCAGGTGAAATAATTAAAACAGAGTCTTAGAACCAAACTCAAAACGCGGAACAGATCAGATAACTATTTTAATATAAACCAGTAAGGAAAGTAGTAAAGTGGGGCAAAACATTTCTTACAATGGGGCAAAACACACCCGTTGATTATTTGGATACATTTCTGATAAACATGAGGAGTTTGGTGCACCATTTACTTCAAATCGGACGAAAATATTTATAAAAGCT
>NW_026872894.1:0-13637 GCF_032173495.1 Musca vetustissima
AGATTACCCTGAGACTAACTATTGCCAATAAATCGGTGAATTACGATTTTATAGTTGCCGATATCGTAGACGAAGTGATAATAGGCGCAGATTTTATGATTGCCTTCGGTATCAATCTGGATATGAAAGAGCGTGTGATGACCTGGTCTAACGTCGAAATTCCGTTAAACGTGGGCTACGATGAAAGTACACCCATTAGACGTCTGACTACGGACCATCCAGAGATAATACCGCCCTGTGCCGAAGCAATAATATGGGTACCAATGAATGGAGATTGTGGAGCCGAGAAGTTGTGGGTGGTGGAACCAGCAGAAAACAGATACGGTAACATCCTAATAGCGAATGCCCTGGTGAAAAGCAACGAGGACGGATTGATTCCTGTTAGAGTTTTGAACCTGTCAAACAAGCAAGAGCAAATTTTCCAATTTTCCGAAGTTGGACAATGCACACCAGCTGAAGCTGTAGTTAATTTGGAAACTAGCACCGAAAAGCCAGCAGCCATGGAGAAGAAGCACCTCGACGGCTACATAAAAGAGTGGACACACCAATTATCACCCTCCGAGAGGAACAAGGCTAAGCAGCTATTATGGAAGTATGCCTCTACCTTTGCGTTGACAAAAGAGCACCAAGGAAGAACATCAGTGGTGAAGCATGAAATCAATACAGCAGACGCGCGACCCATTAAACAGCCTCCAAGAAGTGTTCCCCTGGCCAAAAGAGACGAGGTCCAGAAGCTGATAAGTGAAATGGAAAAGAGTGGTGTAATAGAACCATCGTCAAGTCCATGGTGCTCCCCAGTGGTCTTGGTCAAGAAGAAAGACGGAAGCACCCGGTTTTGTGTGGACTACCGAAAGTTAAATGATGTCACCAAGAAAGACAGCTATCCGCTCCCAAGAATCGACGACACATTGGACACATTAGCCGGGACGTCATGGTTCTCCACCCTCGACCTGCAGAGTGGGTACTGGCAAGTAGAGATCGCCGAGAAAGATAAGGAGAAAACAGCGTTTGGCGTTAATGGGGGTCTCTGGCAGTTCAATGTCATGCCATTCGGACTCTGCAACGCCCCGGCTACATTTGAAAGGCTGATGGAGCGTGTGTTAAAAGGGCTGCAGTGGAAGTCATGCCTCATATACCTGGATGACATCATAGTCATGGGACGCAACTTCGACGAACACATCAAGAATTTAAAGGATGTTCTTCAGCAGCTTTCGTCTTCAGGCCTCAAGCTGAACCCAAAGAAGTGCAGTCTCTTCCAACGAGAGGTGAAGTTCCTGGGGCATCACGTGACGCCGGAGGGCATATCGACGGATAAGGAGAAAATTCAAGCCGTCAGAGATTGGCCGCAGCCCCGAAATCTCCATGAGCTGCGAAGCTTTCTGGGTCTCTGCACCTACTACCGTCGATTTGTCCCAAATTTTGCCAACATCGCCGCCTGTCTACACCGCTTAACGCAAAAAGGCCAGAGGTTCCAGTGGGGCAACGACCAAGAAGAGGCGTTCAGTAAACTCAAAGACATGCTATGCAGAGCCCCCATTTTGGCATACCCTATACCTGGCGGAAAGTTTGCTCTGGACACAGACGCAAGTGCGTGCGGCATCGGTGGCGTCCTTTCCCAGGAAATCGACGGACAGGAAAAAGTCATCGGGTACTACAGCCGGACATTGTCGAAGCCTGAGAGGAATTACTGTGTGACGAGGAGAGAGCTGCTTGCTGCCCTTGAGAGCGTTAAACACTTCCACAAATACCTATATGGCCAGCATTTCCTGCTGAGGACCGACCACGCTGCTCTCCAATGGTTGCTGCGGTTTAAGAATCCGGAAGGTCAACTAGCCCGTTGGATCGAGAGGCTCCAGAGTTATGATTTCAGAATCGAGCATAGAAAAGGCGGAAAACACGGTAATGCTGATGCCCTGTCTCGTCGGCCATGCAAGGTAGAATGCAGGCATTGCTCAAAGGCTGAGAATAAGGAGAATATCGTTGATGTCCGACTATTGCAGTTTGAGTCGGGTGAAGATTGGTCGACGGAACAACGAAGAGATCCCATTCTGGGCAAAGTAATTTCGGCCATTGAAACGGGCAAGCGACCTAGTCGTAAAGAAATTACCTCCGAAAGCCCTCTTTTAAAATCCTATTGGGCCCAGTGGGACAGTCTACTTATAAAAGATGGCTGCCTATATCGCAAATGGGAAAGTGAGGACGGTAAATCTCACCGGAACTTGATCGTCGTCCCAGACTCCAAAATAAGAGATGTCTTGTCGGAGTTTCACGATGGGCCAAGTGGAGGACATCTTGGCATAGCAAAGACCGCTGAAAAGGTAAAGCAGAGATTCTACTGGGTCGGCTGTCAAAAATCCATTGCCGACTGGATCGCCAATTGTGAAAGGTGCATAAAAGCTAAAGGTCCAACACGGAAGAGTCGAGGCTACATGCAGCAGTATAATACAGGAGCCCCTTTTGAAAGAATCGCAATGGATGTAGCTGGACCGTTCCCCACAAGCGACTCTGGGAACCGGTATGTCTTAGTGGTCATGGATTACTTCAGTAAATGGCCGGAGGTTTATGCTATCCCAAATCAAGAAGCCAGGACAATTGTGGATGTGTTCAGCAAAAATTGGATTTGTCGCTATGGTGTTCCATCTGAGGTTCATTCCGATCAAGGTAGGAATTTTGAATCAGCGATCTTCAAGGAAATGTGTGACTCCTACGGAATTAAGAAAACCAGAACGACGCCCCTACATCCACAATCAGATGGCATGGTGGAAAGATTCAATCGCACCCTTGAAGAACATCTACGGAAAGTGGTGGACAGTGGGCAACGAGACTGGGATGAGCATATTCCAAAGTTTTTATTGGCTTATAGATCGGCCATTCATGATTCCACATCCCGGACCCCAGCCAAAGTTCTGTTCGGAAATGAATTAAAGCTACCTGGCGATTTGATATTCGGTGCTACCCCAAACGACGATGTGAACCAAGATGAAGACAGCCAAAACTCTTTTAGTAAAGTCCACGATGCAGTCCGACATCGAATAAAAATGGTTAGCAACCGCATGAAGGCAAGGTACGATCGAGCGGCAAATACCGATGGGTTTCAAGAAGGGCAACTGGTACTATTGTTCAACCCACAACGAAAGAAAGGACTATGCCCCAAATTGCAAACGCACTGGGAAGGACCCTACAAGATTGTCACGAAAATAAATGACGTCGTTTATCGCATCCAGAGGAGCGACAGTCCCAGGTCGAAGATGAAAGTTGTACATTTGGAGCGGCTGACCCCCTACGGAACGGGAACTGTGCCTATTCGGGACGAACAGGCTTAAGCGGGGGGCAATGTTACGAATATAACTTTAGATTTAAGTTCATTTAGATGAATTCCGTTAATTTAAGAATTTGAATTGTAACGTAAATTTCTACTACGCAGTTTATTTGAATAACTTCACAACAACAACCACTGTATAGATTTTTCTACATCCTTCCATTTCCTCTTTCATTTTCTATTTTGTTATTGTCGTACAATTCTTGTTAAACGTCATTCCTCTTTCTTTGTTATTCCCTCGCCTGTATATGTGTTGTTGTTATTCCTCTTTCTTTGTTATTCCCTCGCCTGTATATGTGTTGTTGTTATTGTAAGTTTGTTTACTCAAGTTTGTTGTTGTTATTGTTCACTCAGTAAGTTTGTTGTTGTTATTGTTACTCAATGTGTTTGTTGCATTGGTAGATTGTTCGTGATCTAGGTGTTACCAGATCGTCTAGAAACTTCTGTAGCGACAGGCAGGGCTCATATAAATAGAGGGAATGGAAAGGCAGTGAGTGAGTTGTGAATCAGATCGCGAATTGAAACCGTCGTGTAAAGTAAAGTGCAAAGTAAAGTTGTGTGAATAAAATCATTGTAATAATCGTAATCAGAACGAACCCGCGTTTTATTTGGTACGAACTGTATCGGGAAATAAAACAACGTCTACACGGGAATAAGTGAAGTCCAAGAACGTAACAGTATATATTATTTACCTTCTAAATGTTGGCTATCTTGTAGGAAAAAAACAAGTTTGGTTCACGGAGCAGGTCGATCTTTCTCGTTGCTTTGTTCCACTTATATAGTTCTGACTCCAAGATATACCATTTCAATCTCTCCCTTTTGTCTTTGACAAAAAGGTCGACTTTTTGATCTTTCGATTTTTTGAAACCTGAATTGTTGTCAACACATAAATGAAGTTCCGGATTTTGTAATTTTTGGGCAATTTGGGCTTTGTGAAAACAAACCAATTTCGACTTTTCAATACAAAAAGTCGATTTACTAATCCCTACTCTCTCTTTATCGCCATTCTTTTTGTTTTCCGTTTACATAGTTCCCTGTTTCTTCGTTGATGGATGAAAAATTGCCGTACCTTTACAAATTGAGAAAAATTAATAAAAAAAAAATAAAATATTGCGTTTTTGTTGAATCCGCCAAAATACAGTCTGTCACTAAAGATTGACACCGACGACATCTGGTTCTTATGTCATCTCAATTTTTGTCGCGTTTCTTAGCGTTCAAACCAGAGTGGGCAAAAATTCACTCGCGAATGTTTCAAAATACACTCTTTTAGTTTGGGCTCATTTTACGAATGAATTTATCGCGATAAATTCTTTACCAAAGGAGCATTCGCCAAACGAATGTCATCTCAATTTTTGTCGCGTTTCTTAGCGTTCAAACCAGAGTGGGCAAAAATTCGCTCGCGAATGATTCAAAATACGATCTTTTTAGTTTTGGGCTCATTTTACGAATGAATTTATAGCGATAAATTCTTTACCAAAGGAGCATTCGCCAAACGAATGTTCGCACACACATAACAAACGAGTGAGAGCACACAACAACGATCGTTCGTTTAGTTTGGTGATTGACATTTTTTCCGATATTCGCTCACGAATGAAATCGAATATTCGCGTTATTCTACATGTGTCCAACACTTTCTGTTACATACATTCATTCGCGGTGTGTGTTTACTTTTTTATATTTTTGTTTGTTGTTGTTTTTAACATGGCTCGCGAGCATTCACAAAAAAAAATTGTTTTGAGTTTTTAAAATTAACGCTCTTCAGCAACAAATGCTGGCCAAATATCGAAAGATCGACTCGACAACACTTGCAGTGATATTTTATCGTTCGTGAATTTTTCGTACAATACGAACATTCGCGAGAGATTTCATATGCTTGTTTGAATTTACTTCGCAGATGAAGTTTCGCGATAACGTCAATATACACTGGTGGCCAAAATAAAAGCCACTAAAACGGCTGTGTTGGTTTCTTGAGTTTTAAATCGGGTATTTTATTCACTACAAAAAAAAATTATTAATGCAAAATTTATTATGAAAAAATACTAATTTTTGGATGAGGAGTTGTCTCAATTTTTGCTTGGACAAAACTAAAGCAGCTATAGTGATTGTGAAAATAATTTATCACAGAAATTGATTTCGGAGAAATATCCCGTGAATAAATCAGAAATTTTTCGATTTATAAGTTGATTTTATGTACTATATCAGTAGTGACAGTTCAGCACGGAGGAAGGCTGCAAAAGAAGAATTTCGTACTTATCAACAAATTGTCATATCTGTAAAAAATACCGATTTAAGAGTTCAACGGACTTTTAAGGCGGCTATCGTTGGATATAACCTCAAAAACAGAGCGTGGAGGAGCTATGGTAGCAGGACTACATGCCCAGAAAGTTCTTTTATTTATAGAAAATTCTTTTATTTCTCGTACTAATTAATTAAAAACTCAGACATGCAAAAATGACCGTGAGAAAGGCCCAAAATGAAAGGGTCGTGCCACTACAGTATTGTGGTGTGGTGGGAAGAATCGAGGAGGGTCAGTAATGGTATTGGGCTGTTTTTCTTTTTACGGAGTTCGATATTTTTACAAGATTTATGAAGTAATTGATCAGATTGTTTATACAAAAGTGTTGGAAAACGCTATGGTTCTCTTGGCTAAAGAAAATATACCGTTGTTTGGGTGTTTCAGCTTGACAATAACCTCCAAACATGCCCCACAATATGTCAAAGGTTTTTATAATGACCAGCACAAACACCAAATCTTTTTCATATAGAAAATTTTTTGGAGTATCATGGATAGCAAAATCAAAAGAGTTTTACAAAAAAACAGAAATAGCCTCTTCCTAAAGGTTTAGGATCCAAAAAATAGTATACCCAAGGATAAAAATGAGCATTTTATTGATCCAATGCCTCGTATATGTGCTACCGTAATGAAAAATAATGGATAAGCTGTCGATTACTAGCAAAATTTGTTTTTTTTTAATAGAAAAAATCAAAAAGTTGCATTAGTTTTGACCAAACAAATGGTCAAAACTAATGCAACTTTTTTGGGCCAATTTAGTTTTTTTCCCATAGAATATTTTTAATTTCAAAATAAATTTTGCGTTTATATTTTTTGTTTTTTTTTTTTTTTTAATTAATAAGTTACCTATTAATATCTTCAATAAAGTTACCGGCCATTTATACAGTTTGCAATGTCAGTTGCTTTAGTTTTGGCCACCAGTGTATGTTCGTTCGATTTTATGTAAATGAAGCACCAAATTCCCAATGTTTGTCCGATTAAGACGAAATTTGGAATACAATGCCGTATTGAGTCTCTAATGACGTGTGTTAAGTTTCATTAAAATTGGTTCCGATTAGATATTGGTGTTATGTAGTTTTTTGTCTGATTTCATCTAAATAGTGCACCATGTAACCAAAAATTGTCCGATAGCAATGATATTTTTTATGTGGTGGCTTAGTGAACCTACAATGCGGCATATTAAATTTTGTGTAAACTGGTTCATATGTATACCATCTTAGAAAGGTTGCACTATTTTTGGTAACTTTTGGGAGGTCAACATTTTCTTTGTGGATTGACTATGAATTTACGCTGGGAAACAACCAGTAAATAATGTTTACTGAAAAAAAATAATAGCACCAAATTACAGCGTAACTTTCTCCATTCGCGATTATCGCAGGATTCTATGGCCTACTAAGAATGATTAATTCGAAATTAAATTGACGAAGAAATTTGGAAATCTTGATACAAATTGTTGCTGTTGATGACCAACAAAAATATTAAAGTTTCGTAAGACAAACTAGGATCTCAAATACTCTGGAATCTTGGTCTACACACAGGCACATTGGATGATGTCAACGGGGGCTTGGTAAGGTAAATAACCAATTCAAAACTGGTAACATTTACTCATTTTTATATATAATTTATTTATTTGTTATTTTATTATTTATGTATTTATAATCGAAAGTCACGTTTTCCCTTGCGAGTCAATTAAAACAAAAACACCTCATTAACAACAACAGCTCTAACAACCAATTTTGTTCTCGTTTCATTTACAGTATTGGCCTGAACCCGAACTCTTTGATCCGGAACGTTTTTCGCCGGAACAAAAGAAATCTCATAAACCCATGACATATCTGCCATTCGGCGCTGGACCCCATCAGTGTATTGCCCAGCCGTTCGCCCTGTTACAGGTGAAATTGGGCCTCATACATTTCTTGAAGCATCATCGCGTTGAATGCTGTGATAAGACTGTCAATAGCATCAAGTTTGATAAGCGTTACGCTCTCTTAACGCAAGAGGGTGGTATTTACTTAAAGCTTGTTGAAATTTAGTTATAAGAACACAAACACACGATCATGCGCATACACATACACACGCACATATAATTTTTTTTACTACTTTTACTGATTAACTAATTAAGATTTTTAAATACATAATAATAAAAACAACAATAACAAACAGCAAAAAAATATAAAAAGGACAAAGTGTGTTTGTTTTACGTTTTGTATGTTGGTTTAAAAGAAAAAAATTAAAAAACAACATTTTAAAAATTTTCACATCGCCAATCTTTATAAAAAAAAGAAGCTTCGCGAAAATGATGACGTATTGCCGTTGTTATTAGTTTGGAGTTCCGATGAGATTGCAAAATACGTGACGCTTAATTTGTTGTTGTTTTTTTTTATCGAAGAAAAAACTAAAACATAAAAAATGTATGAATGGAACACGAAAGAAATGATACGTTATCAGTTTTGCATTTTGAACCGGGTGGCCTGATGTTGGCGATGATGATGATGTTTGGTAGGTATGTACTGTACAGTGGGCCAAAATAAACAAATTTGGTGAATGTTTTCAAAAATATATTTTTATAAAAAATTTATTTTTATATCTTCAGCTTTATGGTTAATGAGTCTATATACACATTGCTACGATCGAAGCATCGTGTTTAGAACCCAGGTTTTTATTGCAATCCTAAATTAGGTTCGAAGATGGGAAACATCGGTCCACCCTTTCTTGTACCTCAGCCACAAATGTTGAAAATTTTGCTGAAAATGAATTTTATAATATAATGCGAACGAATTATACGATTTGTACCGAAGTATAAGCAAATCTTTAAGTCATAGCTTATTTGAAATTGATGCATATCGGTCGACTATTTTTAGTACCTACAGTACAAAGAGAGAGAAATAAAAAATAAAATTTCATCTAAACTTGGCTCATCATCATATTTTAACCAAACCTAGACCATATTCGAAAATCGGACCCACTCCTTTGGTATCTCAGACGCACTCCACTCCATTAGTACCTCAGACGCAAAATGTTAATTTTGAAAATTTTAAAATTTATATGGAATGGATGGAGTATCCTACTTAGTACAAGCATATATAAAATTTATACCATCAAATATACACCATAAAATGGAGTGGATATTTCTCAACATATTTTCTAGACAGAACGTTTTTTTCTTAAGACCAGCTCAGCTCTTCCAATTTGAAAGACCATGTTTCGAGATTTTGTTGTTTACTTGATCTTTCCATCGAATTTGTGGCCTTGCCCTTCTGCGTGAACCATCACTTGGCTCGCTTTTATAAGCCTTTTGAGCTGGGGTATCTTCGTACATTCTGGCAACATGGCCTAGCCAACGTAGTCGCTGCACCTCGATACGTCTGACTATGTCGATGTCCAAGAATCGAGGGTATAGCTCATATTTCATTCGACGGCGAATTTTTTCGGAGAATTTTTCTCTCAAACACTCCAAGAGTAGGCACATCTACTTACGCAAGTACCCATGCTTCAGATCCATACAACAGTAGGGTAGTATCAGCATCTTGTAGAGTGTGAGTTCGACGCCGAATTTTTTTCGGAGAATTTTTCTCTCAAACACTCCAAGAGCAGCCTCATCTACTTGCACAAGTACCCATGCTTCAGATCCATACAACAGCACGGGTAGTATCAGTATCTTGTAGAGTGTGAGTTTGGTCTGGCGAGAGGAGGTCATGCTTTTGAGTTGCTTACTCAGACCATAGTAGCATCTGTTGGCCAATACTCCGGATATCAAAGCTGATGTTATAAGTTTTATTTATGGCGGTAACGAGGAATATAAACTCGTTTACTACCTCGAAGCTGAAGTTCCCAAGTTCCACAGTTGGTCCAAGTCTACTGGAGGTTTTGGTCGTTGATACGATCAGCTTGGTCTTCACGCCATGCACTGCCAGACCCACTTTGGCAGATTCATTCTCAATTTGTTCAAAGGTGGATATAATGTTCGACCCATTACATCGATATTGTCGGCGATCTATTTGTGTACAGAATGCTATTTCTTTTCACCTTTGCATTTCATATGACCATTTCCAGCAGAATGTTAAAAAGATCACACGACAAACTGTCACCCAAGGCTTTAAACACCTCTGAACTGATAGGGCTGTCGAATGCGGCTTTATAGTCGACGAATACGTGGAATGTGTGGACGTGTTTTTTTGTGGGTCTTTTTAGAATTTGGCTCTCAATTCGCCAAATTCTAAAAAGACCCACAAAAAACAAAAATGTGGTCTATAGTGTACCAATAATATCATTGACCATTGGCTTCAGTCGTTCACACAGCACGCTGGATGGAACTTTATATGCGATGGGAAGGAGACTTCTTCCTCTATATTTGGCACATATCGTATTGTCTCTTTTTTGGTGCACGGGACACAGGATGTTGAGGTTTCAGTCATTCATGTATTCCTCTAGCTATATTTTAGTAATCAGCTGATGCAGTCTCCTTACCAGGATCTGAACAGTTCGGCTGGTAACCCTGGGTATCTGCTGCTTTATTATTCTTCTGCCGACTAATTGCTATTCTTACTTCATCTCGGCTAGGTAGTATACACTCTATACCGTAATCTCTTATTGGTTCTGGGATATCTTTCTCACCGGCACTAAGCTTTGCAAAATGTTCCTTCCAGATCCTCAACACGCTATCTGTATCTGTCACCAGGTTTCCATCTTCATCCCTACGGGATGCCCGCACCAAAGCCGTCGGTTTGGTGTTTTTTAACTCGTTGGTAGACATTCGGGACTTCATTCCGACTCTTGTACATCTCGATTTGCTCAGGCTCACTTTTCTCTTGTATTTTCTTCTTTTTCTAAAAATAGTTCTCTTCTCTCCTTTTCTCCCTATAATTCTCTATCGCTTCGTTTTTCAAATCAGTAGCATTACGACGGGTACCATATCGTACCATGGGTTTCTTGATTTCGATATATGTCCATATGTAGACATAGCCTGTATCGAAGTGAATGAAGTTTGGTATCCTAGTTTCCTGGTGAATAAAAGAACACTCTTTAAAAAATTTACAATATTGGTCCATGTTTTTTAGTTGGCCCCTTACGAGGTCCCTCTTAGTAGAATTTCCTATCCAAGTTTTTAAACTGGATATATTTTTCCCTAAGAATAATAAACATGCTAGGAGACATTTTACAATGACATAGTCTGGATATAAACGTGTCGACCTTTAGAAGATTTTTTAAATTGGCAACACATTGTGAGGGTATGAAAAGTTCGGCCCGGATGAATTTAACACACTTTTATTTGTTTCAGACTGAATTTGGTACGTTGTGGAAAATTTAATCACAATCGAATAAATGTTAAGTAGTTTGTGCACAATTTACATAAAATCTGAACCGATTTTCATTTAACATGATAGACGACATTCTAGACCCATTTCGATACGCAACATTTTGTGTCAATCGGTCAAACTTTTTGTGTTTGGTGTCCCACTAACATCAAATCGGTCAAAAACATATGTATGGGAGCTGTATCTACCTCTAAAGCAATTTCGACATAACTTCGCATTTGTCAGTCTTGTAACATTTGTAAACTTTCATCACAATCGAAAAAACATTGGGACTTGTGAACTATTGGGAAATCGCACGAAAATATATATTCGGGACTATGCCTAAACTGATTTTCATCAATTTCTATAGGGGTAATTCTAGGGTCGAATGAATGAGCTGTGCCAAATTTCGCATCATAAAAGTGATCAGTACTTCGCAGTATATATGGGCGGATCTATAGCAAATATTTCAGTTTTTGTGATAGCTCAAAAATTATTCTAACAAAAAGAGCGGAGCAGCATAGTTGGGCGGGACCGATCATATGATACCTACACAAACTAAGACGAAAATCTAACTTTCTGCGGTTCCATATTGTGAAGATGGGCAAAATTTCGCGATATTTGCACCCCCTTGACCGATCTAGCTCCACCTTTTAATCCTGGCATACTTTCCACTTCTTATTTTTCCAAGGTGAATATTTACGTCATAAAATAAAAATTTTTAGTTTTGGTTGATTTCAGCCTCGGAATATTGACCAATCATCATCTAAACAGTCGTTCTTTTTCGGTGTTCGGGTTATACTTGTGGCCTTCAGATCAACCAAAAACAGACACAAATAAACAGACACTAGTTGGTTCATTTCGTTCCCTAAATATTAAGGGGGTCCCCTTCTTGATTTTAAATTTTAAATGTGTACTAAATCTTTGAATTACAGCATTTATTTCCCAAAATGTTATAAGTTTCTTCAAACCTTCCAGAACTATTTAACTATTTGATTGAATCCCACAGTGCGGCACACGACATTTATACCAATGTGTCTGCTCGTTGGGGTATCTCTGCAAAAACAACAGCAACAACACAATTGATTAGTGTGGACTTAGTAGTTTTACCGTAGTATTTTTTCGATAATTTCATCTGCTTGTTGTTGCTATTGTTTGCACTGAAACACTGTTGATTAGTTTTTGTTGGCAAAAAGAGATTTGTGATTTTTTTTTTTTTTGGTTTCTACATTTTTGTTTATTTTTTCGTTCATTCACTTTGCCCAACAAAATTCCACAACGTTTTGGTCGTTTACGTCGCGTCTCTTGGCTGTATTTTATTCTCAGCGAAAAAAATATATATGAACATATCGCCAAGTACGTCGTACACACGTACGAATGCCGAAGACAAAAAAATTGTTGTTTTTTGTAGTTTGTATTTATGATTCATTCTCTGTGAAACACTGTGAGAGAGATGGAGAGCAGTGTGTATGCTCTCAAAAGATGATACACTTTTAATGAGTGTGGAGTACATTTTATTATTTCTCCTTTGGTATTTTCGAGATGATTGGGATTTAAAAATTTTGAATGCCAGGGTTACCACATTCGTATTTAATAAAAAATAAAAAAAACTGAGACATTAAACAGCATTTCAAGAATTTTTTTCTTATTACTTCCATCAGAACATATCCTACCTAAATAAATGTAGTAAACTATCAAAATAAGTGTGTGTGTAGAAGTCGTGTTTCTATTTAATCTTTTTTGATTTTGGGTGACAGGTGGCATAGTTTCACTTTCCGCACGATGTTCCAGAACTAAATTGATTGATTAAAACCTTATCGAGTGTTAGTTCTTTGGCCCTCTATAAAAGTGGTTAATTACTCAAAAATTTATTTAAAAAAAGATAAACTATAACAAAACAATAAAAAATAATATTTTGTGTGTATTTTGTGAGATTTGAAATTGTTGCCATATTCGCTATTTTTTTAATCAATTATACTCTACCTGCAAAATGTTATAAAATAATTATATTAATTATCAGAAATTGTTGTTTGATTTTTTTCTTCTTTGTAGCTAATATCGGTTGATTTATTAATTAACTGTTTTATTATGATTATTGTGTGTTTTGTCATTTCATGGGTGGACTATATTTATTTTTTTATTATATTTATTGCATTTGCAATAATTATTTATGCCGTTATTGTTTTTGTTGCTAGATATTTTTTATATAATATAAATTACCTGATAACTTGTGGATATGCAATTTATAACAATTATAAGTACTTCAGATGGATGCAAATAACACTTAACCAGTAAGGAATGAGGTCCGACCTGGCCGTCTATATAATGCATATTTCAGAACATGCCACGAAACCCGACTAAATCTTTATCTATATACAAAACGGTGGTCTTCATTAGTCTGATGGCTCTTAAAAATAGTATTTAACGAATTAAAAAAAGGGACAGTCGATGTTACCGACAGATATATACCTCAGCCTAATATTTGCTGAGGTCTACGGAATTACGGCGGATGGAGCATTTTTTATTAATGTTATAATATTTCAGTGTATTTTCAAAAAAAAAAGAAAAAGAAGAAAAAACCCGAGCAAATCGAGATTTACAAGAGTCCGAATGAAGTCCGGAAATTTTACCGACGAGTAAAACATCGAAACCGACGGGCTTGGTGCGGGCACATTCTCCTGTAGGCATGAAGATGGAAACCTCGTGACTGATACATACTGCGTGTTGAGGA
>NW_026872895.1:0-13664 GCF_032173495.1 Musca vetustissima
TCCACGCCTTATGTTAGGGAAGGCTTGAAAAAATATTCTTTAAAAAATCCACGCCTTATGTTAGGGAAGGCTTGAAAAAATATTCTTTAAAAAATCCACGCCTTATGTTAGGGAAGGCTTGAAAAAATATTCTTTAAAAAATCCACGCCTTACGTTAGGGAAGGCTTGAAAAAATATTCTTTAAAAAATCCACGCCTTATGTTAGGGAAGGCTTGAAAAAATATTCTTTAAAAAATCCACGCCTTATGTTAGGGAAGGCTTGAAAAAATATTCTTTAAAAAATCCACGCCTTATGTTAGGGAAGGCTTGAAAAAATATTCTTTAAAAAATCCACGCCTTATGTTAGGCCTTTAAAAAATATTCTTTAAAAAATCCACGCCTTATGTTAGGCCTTGAAAAAATATTCTTTAAAAAATCCACGCCTTATGTTAGGCCTTGAAAAAATATTCTTTAAAAAATCCACGCCTTATGTTAGGCCTTGAAAAAATATTCTTTAAAAAATCCACGCCTTATGTTAGGCCTTGAAAAAATATTCTTTAAAAAATCCACGCCTTATGTTAGGCCTTGAAAAAATATTCTTTAAAAAATCCACGCCTTATGTTAGGCCTTGAAAAAATATTCTTTAAAAAATCCACGCCTTATGTTAGGCCTTGAAAAAATATTCTTTAAAAAATCCACGCCTTATGTTAGGCCTTGAAAAAATATTCTTTAAAAAATCCACGCCTTATGTTAGGCCTTGAAAAAATATTCTTTAAAAAATCCACGCCTTATGTTAGGCCTTGAAAAAATATTCTTTAAAAAATCCACGCCTTATGTTAGGCCTTGAAAAAATATTCTTTAAAAAATCCACGCCTTATGTTAGGCCTTGAAAAAATATTCTTTAAAAAATCCACGCCTTATGTTAGGCCTTGAAAAAATATTCTTTAAAAAATCCACGCCTTATGTTAGGCCTTGAAAAAATATTCTTTAAAAAATCCACGCCTTATGTTAGGCCTTGAAAAAATATTCTTTAAAAAATCCACGCCTTATGTTAGGCCTTGAAAAAATATTCTTTAAAAAATCCACGCCTTATGTTAGGCCTTGAAAAAATATTCTTTAAAAAATCCACGCCTTATGTTAGGCCTTGAAAAAATATTCTTTAAAAAATCCACGCCTTATGTTAGGCCTTGAAAAAATATTCTTTAAAAAATCCACGCCTTATGTTAGGCCTTGAAAAAATATTCTTTAAAAAATCCACGCCTTATGTTAGACCCAAAAATTATTCTTTAAAAAATCCACGCCTTATGTTAGACCCTGAAAAATTATTCTTTAAAAAATCCACGCCTTATGTTAGACCCAAAAATTATTCTTTAAAAAATCCACGCCTTATGTTAGGGCCTTGAAAAAATATTCTTTAAAAAATCCACGCCTTATGTTAGGGAAGGCTTGAAAAAATATTCTTTAAAAAATCCACGCCTTATGTTAGGGCCTTGAAAAAATATTCTTTAGGAAATCCACGCCTTATGTTAGTCCTTGAAAATATTCTTTAAAAAATCCACGCCTTGTGTTAGGCCTTGAAAAAATATTCGTTAAAAATCCACGCCTTGTGTTAGGCCTTGAAAAAATATTCTTTAAAAAATCCACGCCTTGAAAAAATATTCTTTAATTAATCCACGCCTTGTTAAGGCCTTGAAAAAATATTCATTAAAAAATCCACGCCTTATGTTAGGCTTCAAAAAATATTCTTTAAAAAATCCACGCCTTATGTTAGGGAAGCCTTGAAAAAATATTCTTTAAAAAATCCACGCCTTATGTTAGGGAAGGATTGAAAAAATATTCTTTAAAAAATCCACGCCTTATGTTAGGGAAGGCTTGAAAAAATATTCTTTAAAAAATCCACGCCTTATGTTAGGGAAGGCTTGAAAAAATATTCTTTAAAAAATCCACGCCTTATGTTAGGGAAGGCTTGAAAAAATATTCTTTAAAAAATCCACGCCTTATGTTAGGGAAGGCTTGAAAAAATATTCTTTAAAGAATTCACGCCTCAGGGGAGCCTTGAAAAAATATTCTTTAAAAAAAATCCACGCCTCAGGGAAGCCTTGAAAAAATATTCTTTAAAAAATCCACGCCTCAGAGAAGCCTTGAAAAAATATTCTTTAAAGAATTCACGCCTCAGGGGAGCCATGAAAAAATATTCTTTAAAAAATCCACGCCTTATGGGAGCCTTGAAAAAATATTCTTTAAAAAATCCACGCCTCAGAGAAGCCTTGAAAAAATATTCTTTAAAAAATCCACGCCTCAGGGAAGCCTTGAAAAAATATTCTTTAAAAAAAATCCACGCCTCAGGGAAGCCTTGAAAAAATATTCTTTAAAAAATCCACGCCTCAGAGAAGCCTTGAAAAAATATTCTTTAAAGATTCACGCCTCAGGGGAGCCATGAAAAAATATTCTTTAAAAAATCCACGCCTTATGGGAGCCTTGAAAAAATATTCTTTAAAAAATCCACGCCTTATGTTAGGGAAGGCTTGAAAAAATATTCTTTAAAAAATCCACGCCTCAGAGAAGCCTTGAAAAAATATTTTTGAAATAATATTCTTTAAAAAATCCACGCCTCAGAGAAGCCTTGAAAAAATATTTTTGAAATAATATTCTTTAAAAAATCCACGCCTCAGAGAAGCCTTGAAAAAATATTTTTGAAATAATATTCTTTAAAAAATCCACGCCTCAGGGAAGCTTAGAAAAACTATTCTTTAAAAAATCCACGCCTCAGGGAAGCTTAGAAAAAATATTCTTTAAAAAATCCACGCCTCAGAGAAGCCTTGAAAAAATATTTTTGAAATAATATTCTTTAAAAAATCCACGCCTCAGGGAAGCTTAGAAAAACTATTCTTTAAAAAATCCACGCCTCAGGGAAGCTTTGAAAAAATATTCTTTAAAAAATCCACGCCTCAGGGAAGCTTAGAAAAAATATTCTTTAAAAAATCCACGCCTCAGGGAAGCTTAGAAAAAATATTCTTTAAAATATCAACGCCTCAGGGAAGCTTAGAAAAATATTCTTTAAAAAATCCACGCCTCAGGGAAGCCTTGAAAAAATATTCTTTAAAAAATCCACGCCTCAGAGAAGCCTTGAAAAAATATTCTTTAAAAAATCCACGCCTCAGAGAAGCCTTGAAAAAATATTCTTTAAAAAATCCACGCCTCAGAGAAGCCTTGAAAAAATATTCTTTAAAAAATCCACGCCTCAGAGAAGCCTTGAAAAAATATTCTTTAAAAAATCCACGCCTCAGAGAAGCCTTGAAAAAATATTCTTTAAAAAATCCTTGCCTTGGTAGACCTAGAAAAAATATTCTTCAAAAAATAATAATTTGTTGACCACATGCTTCAACTGATTCATTTCTTTTTTGGTGGTTATCTGGATGATGTTATTCTAGAATGATGATTATTTTGATTTATTTCTTCGAATAATAATATTTTAAATATAAAAATATTTATCATCATGATTTTGGTGTTTAGTTTTCAGTTTATTTCGCGTAGTTCACCATGTTGGTCGATATCTGGAAGCTGTTGTTTCCTCTACTGCTTTTGGCGCTGCTGATCCATTCTCCAAGTATTTTTGCGGCGCATTTGTCAAGGCAGATGGCAAAAAATTCGGAAATTGAAAACCGTAATCAAATTGCAATTGCTGGTATCGGAATTAAAGGTACATTTAAGGCTATGGGTGGAATACAACAGGCGGCTCCCAATTGTAAT
The DNA here is from genome assembly GCF_032173495.1 of Musca vetustissima. Classification (NCBI taxonomy): domain Eukaryota; kingdom Metazoa; phylum Arthropoda; class Insecta; order Diptera; family Muscidae; genus Musca; species Musca vetustissima. The sequence continues at coordinate 3,730 of NW_026872895.1, forward strand.
CATCCATATAAGAAGTGCGGCTCTAAAGAGCCATGGTGGAAGAGTTTTATAGCGTGGAATTAGAACGGAATATTTTTAAGAAAATTGTGGTGCATCTGTTTGTGAAAAAAAGATGGAGATAATTGTACATAAATTATTCATATAAATAATAATGAAATATAATTAATTAAATAATAAAAAAATTTAAATAAAAATAGTTTTAAAACTTATGGTCTGTTCCAGTACTTTTTTAATAGTAAATCTAGTAAAAGGGAAACATTTCAAAATCACTCTCAGAGTACAAAATAATTTGAAAAATTCGGGAACGCAAATGTAGTAAATATGCCAAAATTATCAAAATCAACATAACCGCCAATCAGAAGTAGGCATTCCTGTTTACCATTTTTACTCTACCAAATTTCTCGAGTAAAAAGTTTACAAAGAGAAAGCCATTTTGTTTTGTGCTCTCTTAAATTTGAGTCAATGTTTTACCAGTTTTGTGGGTTGAGGAACGGTTTTCGAGTAAAAAGTTGCAAAACATGTAAAATGAGTAGATTCTTTTAGGTTCTGGAACGGAACTTTAATTTCAAATTAATTTCAAATAACCCTAATTGAATTTTCTTAAGGAGTTTAAAGACATCAGACTGTCTGGTAATATCTGACAGTCATTAAAAAAAAAAAATTAAAAAAATATAAAGAACTACAGAGCTCTATGTATTTTGTTATCGCTGCTGATCTTTTTATTTAATCTGCTGTTAAATTTCATTTAAACCGTGAATTACTGGTACCTTTGAATTTGTTAATTTTGCAATTGACGGATTGTAATAAAATTTTGTGGACTTCTTCTAGGGGAGCTGTTTATCCCAATTGCTGTTGTTGCATAAGTTGCTGTTCTTGTTGACTTGCTGTTTTTGGTGAGTTGTTGTTTTTGGCGGCTGTCTTTACGCGCAAATTTTTGTTGCATTCTTCGACAATTAATATGCCGGTTTCAAAAATTTTTAAATGGAACATTTGCAAAGATTCCATTACCAAAACACAGAGTAGTGTTTTATGTAAAGGCTGTAGCTGTTGGATACATTCTTCATGCGCTAATATTGATGATAAGCATTTTTCAGTTTAGAAGACTGTTAAATCATTTGCCTTTATATGTGCATCCTGTGAGCCTAACCTATGTAGTGGTTTGAATAATGCCGGTGTTGCGGAATAGATAAACAGTTTGAGTGCAAAAATTGATGCGTTTGTTCTTAATTATGATACGCAGCAAAATGCTTTGAAGACGGTTCTCGATGATATTAAAAAGGAAATGAGCTCATGTATTTCAGAAATCTGATATCGAAAAGTGTAACGGCGTGTGGAATCTAATATTGCATCTAAATGTATTACCCTTGAAAGTGAAGATGACATACTGCATAGAAGATTGAACCGATGTGATATTCTAATTGGAGGTCTTCCTGAGGGCCTGGATGATTTGGAATCACCATTTATTGCTTTGGGGACTTTTTATGGAATACAAATAAATAGCCTTTACATAAACCACATTAACCGGAAAAAGCAAATATTAGTCAAATTTAATAACGTCTCTAAACGTGATGGAACGGTTGTTAGCAACAATATCTATTTAAATTCTGTTTTACCATCATGTGATCGTATGTTTAATATTGCACATATAAATTGCCGTAGTATCAGGCCATCTTCACTCTCGACAAAGTTCTCTGAGCTGAAATCTATCCTATGTGGTTCTCGTTTGAATATCAATGGTTTGTCTGAAACGTGGCTTAAATCTGGCACATCTAATCGTGCTGTTCATATACCTGGATATAACCTTGTGAGGAATGATCGTAGATACTCTAGAGGTGGTGGTATGGGTATTTATTTATTGAGTGGAATTAAGTATAAAACTATATTTAAAACGTCTGTATTAGGTAAATATGAGTCGCTGTTTATTGATTTTACTTCTGGTACTGCTAAAATTTTATTTGGTGTTGTTTATTTAGTACCACCCGGAGATTTCGCTGCTTTTGAGGACCTACATACTGATCTGGGGGCTGATGCTGATAGCGAAATAATTGCGTATCGCAATCAATTCCGATCGTTCGCAATTTTCTAATTCTGTGAGTCGACACGTACCGAATCGTTTTTTTGTTATAGTGTTGTAAAGTGAAAGCAAAACACCTTAAACCAACACTGTATAAAAGCGTATATAAACTAATGCTGGGCAAGCATGGGAACTGGTGCCCCTGTTTACATTGTATCAATAAGTTCGTTCTCTGCGTTCTCTTTTTGTAAGACATTTCATATGGCGGTTTCTCCTTTACATTCCTCTCTTTTTTACTCTCCTCTCTTTTAGCACACCTCTAATATAAACCATATGTTTGGTGTTTATTACAAAGAATTAACAATGGATCCGATTTTATTTTTTATTTTCATCTTTTCATCAATTTCAACAAGTATACCACCAAAAATACAACTCGCAGCAGCTTTGTCTCTTCTGGCATCTGGGGGCTTCCAACACAATTTTGGAAATGATTTTTTATTGGTGTAAGTCAAAATGCAATTAGTAGAATACTTCAAAAGTTCACTTACATTGCATATTTTCTGTCTGCGATAGTGGTGGCAATATTGAGTGGGAAATCCCCTTTTCATGTATACTTTTTTGGCGCCAAATTGTTTGCGATAACTCATATGCTATCGTGCAAAATAGCGAAGGTTTGCGTGTGACCGTTAATCATTATCGCCTCATAGCATACGAAACTCCGATATACTTTAAGCGATATCTTCTGGCAGAATACCAAAAGTTCGATCGTACGTCCATAATTCCGAATGGTATCGACTCTCAGCATCAGCCCCCTGTTTATGTCATACTCGCACTCAGTAATTTTTGGAGACTTCAACTGCAATATGTTAGACTCTCATAGAGCCTTGTCCACTAGATCTGAGTGTTCGAGGTTAAATTTGTCGATTGTGCATAATATAAGACCTACTCATTATGATATATCCCATTCCTCATCTCTTTAACTGACGTTTCTTATCAGGTGGTGGTCCCAGCAATATCCGATCATGCGCTTATTTTCACTTATTTGTCCACTTTCGACTTTAATACTGTTAATGTTGTCGATGTTAATTTAAAGATTTCTGTTATTTCATCTCTTATTGTTGATTTGTTCACTTTTGTCCGTATTGCAAGCAAGAGAATTTCTTACGATGAAAATTGGATTAATTCTAATCATATCATCCTTGACCGATCTCTTCGTGATATGGCTTTTCGTACTTATCTGGTAAATAAGACGCATGACAATTGGAAGATTTTTTTGTAAATATCGCAATAAAGCTAAATCTGTTATTTGGCGTGAGAGAAGAAGGTATTTTTCGAGAAAATTTAAAACATTTGGTTCCACTGCTCTGTGGCGATTTCTTATCACGTCTGGATGTTTAGGTAATGATGAAGTGGCTTATAATATTGATGTTGATGATATTAACCCTTTCAGTGTTTTTGTCGAATATATACGACATTTAAAAATTCTCTCTTTGCGATTTTTCGGTTATCCTATTTATTTATTTATTTTATTAATTAATGTTTTTCCTGTACAACAAGACAAAAGTCTTATAAGTGGCAGTACAGGATTATATATATAATCACATGTCCATAATTTTTTAATAATAAGTATCTTAGATATTATAAAAGTGATAAGAATGGAAAAAGGATACATTATGTAAAAGGATACATTATGGAAAATAATAAATATGATTAATTGAGTTGAGATAATTTAAAAAAAAATTGAACTACAATAAAAAATAAAAAAAATTTTCTATTACAATTGTTAATAAAAAGAACGATTAGTAAATCAAATAAATTGTATGATCAAACCTAACGTTTTCAATTATGAAAAATGTTGTACAAGCCGTTTCTTGAAATTACTTATATTGTTAATGCATTGCAAATCAGATGGTAGAGCATTCCAATCGCGTATCGTGCCAATGTAAAATTGTCTCTCAGAAACCAGGCTCTTCCGACGAAAAGGTATAATTTTTCTTCCCCTATGTGATCTTGCAAATGTAATTTTTTCGAACAGGTACGTTGGTTTTTGTTTGAGAATAGTTCTATGAAGGAGTGTTAGAGATTTGATTTAAAGAAGTGAGTCGAAATTTACTCCATACAGGGATTTAGAATACTGTGAGATATTTTGTCTCTTACTTCGGCCATACACGTATCGTGTTATGCTATTAAATGCGACATTTAATTTATGACGACAGAGGGAATCACAATTGGCAAACAGCTCACAACCATACAATAAGCTTGGAACTAGGAAAGTTTTGGCCAGCAGACAAGGAATATTTGGAGGTGTGTATGAATGTGTTAGCCACAGAGCCCTTAATTTTGAGTAGGTTTGTCCTACGATAGCAGTGATATGGTTGTTCCAGCTTAATGATTTGTTGAAAATTACTCCAAGATTTTTGGCGCTGGATACCAGCTCGATTTTTTCATTGTTGACAAGAATGTCAGTATGCTGCAATGACATTTTTCTGTTTTTGTGAATGATCAAGCATTTTGATTTAAGCGGATTCAATAATAGGCCATTAGCTTTAGCCCACTCGCATAATCTAGAGAGATCCTGATTAAGAATTTCTACACACTGACTTATTTGGTTAGGGAGCTACTCAAAAATACTTGCACATCATCTGCGTACATGTGTGCTTGACTATGGTGAAGTTGATCAGGAAGATCGTTCGCATATAAGGAGAAGAGGAGTGGACCTATGATGGATCCTTGGGGGACTCCTTTTTTTACAGCCATAGGTTTAGAGATCAAGGTTCCAGTGTAAACTGACTGAGATCTATTTGAGAGATAGGACGAAATTAGTTTTGTAGAAGTTGTGGAAAAATTAAAAAAACGACGAAGTTTAAAACACAAGTTTTGATGGTCGACGGTATCAAATGCCTTTGAGTGATCAAGCAGAACAAGAAAACATATCTTATTTTCGTCAATCTCGCACCTTATAGACTCTGAAACTTCTATAAGAGCAGTGGTGCAGCTGTGCCCCGCACGAAAACCAGATTGAACATTACTGAGCAGTGAGTTTCTTTGAAGATACTCGGACATTTGTTCCTGCACGATTTTTTCGAATATTTTTGAAAGGAAGCACAGAATTGCAATTGGGCGAAATTCCGAATTTGAGTTTGGTATAGGTATGATTTTTGCATGCTTCCAACGACTAGGAAATGTGCTGGAAGTGAGTATGGAATTAAAGAGATATGTTATGTATGGCAGTACAGAAGGGAGTAGTATTCGTACAAACTTAGGGTCAATTCCGTCAGGACCAATGGCGTTAGAAGTAACTTCTTTAAAGCATTTAAGAACTTCATTATTTGAAACACCGTGAAATTTAAAATTCCCATCACTAGATAGATCATTTAATGTCCCTGAGTTAAATCCATAGTAAGACGGGTCAGTGTCTAGAGAAGGTACGTTAATAAACTTTTCATTGAGTTCGTCCACATCACCATGATACGTTTCGCGAGCCATACATTTTCCTAGACCAATGTCATTGACAACTTTCCATTTACTTTTTGAATCAAGCGCAGATCTAAATTTTGTGTGATAATAATTGGATTTTGCGATGTTAATGCGGCTATTAACTTTTCTTCGGGCGGAACGGAAAACCTCATAAAGCTCTGGCGTTTTAAAACGCTTCCATCTAGAGTAAGCTGTATCTCTTTCGTCGATACATGCTTTAATAGACGAGTTGAACCAAGGTTTTATTTTAGGTGATATCCTCTTAGATATGACAGGAACAGTTTCGTTATATAGTGTAAGTATATTTTCTGTGAGAAATTCGACTTGTTGATCGACAGAAATGAGGCCGTATAAACGATCCCAGTTTACTTGGTGAACTTTCGCCTCTATGTCAACGAAATTCAAATTCCTATAATCACGGAATGATATTACTTGGGTTTCCTTTTGAACATTAAATTTATAAGCTAGAAATATTAAATCATGTTTTGAGAAACAGGGTGCGGATATTTGGTCATACAGCAGAACGTTTTTCAGATTATTGACAAAAAATAGATCGAGTAAAGTGTTTACTGTAGAAGTAAAGTGAGTTGGATTAACACTATTGGTTACAAATAAATCAAGGGATAACATATTATTAATAAGTGATTGATCAAGAAGAATGTTCGAGTTAAAATCTCCGGTTAACATTGATGTTTTTGCTGAAAAACAGACGAAACTGTCCGAGGGTTAAAATGAAAATTGTTTTTTTCTAAACTCTATGCCTTTATATGATTTTAAATGCAAAATTTTAGATTTCTTTCCGACAAAACCATTTTTTTGACACTGAAAGGGTTAATTGTTCGTTTGTTTGTAATAATTTGACTGTTAGTTACTACGAATTTCTTCTACATGAATTTGATGTTGGATTCTCCTTTATTTGTGTTCAAATTGATGATCTAAATCTATTGGTGTAGACGGAATACCTGTAGATTTTGTTAAGACTTATTTTCTCCTATGTTGGTGATTATATTCTCGATTTGATTAATTCCATACTAACGTCTTCTGTGTTTCCTTCATCATGGAAAAAAGCTGGAGTTGTTCCGATACCTAAATGGCAAACTGTTAATAGTCCTGATGATCTTAGGCCAGTTTCCATTCTACCCGTTTTGTCTAAAGTTTGTGAGCAGATCATGAAGATCCAAATATTGTCCTATGTGAGAAGATATATTTACAATGGCCAATTTGCCTTCCGCAAGAGTCATAATACGTCTGGGTTACTTTCCTATATGACAGATATGATTAAAAATAATTTAAATCTTAATATTAATACCGTGGTGTTTTTTTTTTATCTTCAGTTTCTAGTTCTACTTAGATAATATGAGATATATTGTTAACACTATTTATTGGCCATGAACGTTTTAGTGTTAAGGAATGAATTTCAATAAATAAATAAAATAAATTTGAATCATTTGATCCTTTTTAAGATATTTATTTATGAAACATGGTGACCACAACCTTCAACGGATAATGTTTTTTATATTTCGATATGTTTATAAAATGATGATTATGGTGACATATGTCTATGAAAAAAATATGTATATATATATACTTATATCTTTCATCAATCCACATTGAATTCACAGTACACATTGCGAAGTAAATCATGCTGGTCGATACCTCGAAGCTGGCGTCACTTCTTCTGCTACTGATATTGCAGGTAAATTTGACGAATATTTTGGCTAATATTTTGCCGTGGCACACTGAAAATAATTGGGTCAGCATTATGGGCATCGGTGGCGTACAACAAGCCTATACAAATTGTGGCAAATATCGATGTGGATCGATTGAGACTAACGACGAGTCAGAAAAAATTACATGGTGGAGGAGAGTTTTTGGTTGAAACATGTAAGGAAACACATGTTTCTCGGCTTCAAGAAATCGATTTTATATAAGTTTAATTTTATGAGTGTGGAAGTTTAATAGTGTAATAAGAAACATAAAATGTAACCAATTTTGCAATTTTGTTAATATATTTATGTAATTATATAGTTTGTTTTTTAAAGTCAATCCCTGACGATGATCATCGACGATTATCGAAATATTGGAAAAATAAAAATAAATTAAAAAAGGAACCAAAAATAGTTTTATTTTTTAATGACCTCAAGCCGAAAAAAACGATTAAAAAAGATTTTATATAATTTCAACCTACAACTTCTCAAGAATATCCCCTAATAATTTCAAGTGAAAATCTCAACTACTCTTGAAGGTATAACCGATTTATAGTGCCAGGATCATGAGACGGCAAGAGTGCTTCTCAAACTTCAAACGCGTTTTTTCAAACAGTATTTTTACAACAGACGGGACAATTTGACTCAATAACTAATAATCTAATCCGTTCCGAATTGTATCTATTTTATTTTGTACGTATATAGCTATAGTATAAATTAGTAAATCGTTAAGTATGTAAATACCTATATGCTCATTTGCCCGCCGGTTGAAACACGTCGAAATTTAAAATCGAGAATGGGTTGGGTCTCCTTAAAAAATCATCGGCGTATAAATAATCTTCCTTAATCATTATCATCACTGTAACGACAAGTTTCCTCCGGTTGCTGGGATATGCTCGCGGGGGTAGGATTCGTCACAGAAATTTTATAATAAAGTGACAAGAGTGAAAATATGTAGTTTTAGCTTTCAAATTCAGAATACTTCGCTTTATTTAAACTTAAGGTTAGTTTATTCAGTTGTATCAATGTCCACGACAGCTCTCTATTTCGGGTTTTCCCTTATAATCAATTTTCGTTGTATAAAGGCCCATGATGGCTCTTCATTTCGGATTTTCTTAAAATCACATTCGTTCGTATAAAGACCCACGACGGCTTTTTATTTCGGTTTTCTCCTTAAAATCACTTTTCGTAATTTAAAGGCCCACGAAGGCTCTTTATTGCGAGTTTTTCCTTATAAGCACTTTTAGTTATATCAAGGCCCACGATGGCTCTTTATTTCGGGTTTTCTTAAAATCACTTTCCTTCGGTTCCCCGCGGATAACTATCCGTCACTACTTTACGCTCACCGGCATTTCTCTCTTTCTCGGGTGGTGATCTTTCCTCTGTTCTGGACCTTCCTGCTAGCTTGACCGCTCTGCACCGAGCCCGGCTTGTCTCTCACTTTTCTACACTTGGTCGCGAATTCCAGGAGGCTTCAAGTCGTCTTCCCGACGTCGAACTTCTGCAGCCACGTGGCCTCTCTACCAACGAGAACTTCCCCGCTTATAGATGCTTGAAGTAATGATTGGAACCTCAGCATCCTGTGTCCCGTGCACAAAAAAGGAGACTAGACGTTATGTGTCAACTATAGAAGAATAAGTCTCCTCTCCATCGCATATGCGGCTTCAGACCTGGTAAATCAATTATATATACCAGATTTTCACTCTGCGTCAAATCCTGGAAAAGACCCGCGATAAAAAACATAGACACATTCCACCTATTCATCGACTATAAAGCCGCATTCGCCCTATCCGTTCAGAGATATTTAAAATCATTTCTGCGTTCGAAAATGATTTTGGGAATGGGAAAATGTCCCATTTAAGGGAACCTCCCCCATTCTCGATTTTAATTTTTCAAGATTTTCAATGGGCTGGTAAATGAATACAAATGCTTGTTACGGTTTGTAACTTTGCACATATATAATTGAAAATTTAAAAGAGAAGAAGAATAATTTACAAAAAATGTTTGTTATTGTTTTGTTGTTGTTTTTTGTAATTGAAGAAAAGTCCTTATTTTTGATGGCGGGCATGATAACTCCTCACTGGAACATCGGAATCCGAAAATTCCAACGGTGTTAGAAAGAGGACATGTCTGGCTCTCGTATGAACTAGGATTATTGACTTCGCTCTATAATTAACAAAATGGCTATACACTCCCAGAGAAACGTTGCAAAATTTGGAACCGATTGGATTATTAGTTTTTGAGTTATCGTGCCCGCCATTCGCAAAAAATGTTTAGAGAAAAACGGGTTTAAAGTTTGAGAAGCCCTTCAGCCGTCACTTGATGCTGACACAATAAATCGGCTATATCTTCAAGAGTTCTTGAGATTTTCACTTGAAATTTTGTAGAGACGTTCTTTAATCAGTGTAGATTCGAATTATATGAGCAAAAATTTTGACCCCAAAATGGGGGGAAATCTTAAACCGTTTATCAATATTCATTATTTTGCTGTTGCTGCTAATTGCCATGGACATGGCTAGAGGTTTCGTTCGTTTAAATTATGGAAGATTTGGTATATGGTTTATATGGATATGACAAAAAAGAAAAACAATAACATTTAAATAATAATTTGCTCTGTTGCGGAATCTGCAAAAATGTGCTACGTTTTTTTGGAATTTTTTTATTGAAAATATTTTTGAGAATAAAAATAAAACGATAAGCAATACGTACTGTTGAAAGGCTAAACAAAACATAACAAT
>NW_026872896.1:0-13865 GCF_032173495.1 Musca vetustissima
GAAAAAATCTATTTAAAAAATCCACGCCTATGGCTGTGATGGTCCTTGGAAAAAATCTATTTAAAAAATCCACGCCTATGGCTGTGATGGTCCTTGGAAAAAATCTATTTAAAAAATCCACGCCTATGGCTGTGATGGTCCTTGGAAAAAATCTATTTAAAAAATCCACGCCTATGGCTGTGATGGTCCTTGGAAAAAATCTATTTAAAAAATCCACGCCTATGGCTGTGATGGTCCTTGGAAAAAATCTATTTAAAAAATCCACGCCTATGGCTGTGATGGTCCTTGGAAAAAATCTATTTAAAAAATCCACGCCTATGGCTGTGATGGTCCTTGGAAAAAATCTATTTAAAAAATCCACGCCTATGGCTGTGATGGTCCTTGGAAAAAATCTATTTAAAAAATCCACGCCTATGGCTGTGATGGTCCTTGGAAAAAATCTATTTAAAAAATCCACGCCTATGGCTGTGATGGTCCTTGGAAAAAATCTATTTAAAAAATCCACGCCTATGGCTGTGATGGTCCTTGGAAAAAATCTATTTAAAAAATCCACGCCTATGGCTGTGATGGTCCTTGGAAAAAATCTATTTAAAAAATCCACGCCTATGGCTGTGATGGTCCTTGGAAAAAATCTATTTAAAAAATCCACGCCTATGGCTGTGATGGTCCTTGGAAAAAATCTATTTAAAAAATCCACGCCTATGGCTGTGATGGTCCTTGGAAAAAATCTATTTAAAAAATCCACGCCTATGGCTGTGATGGTCCTTGGAAAAAATCTATTTAAAAAATCCACGCCTATGGCTGTGATGGTCCTTGGAAAATATCTATTTAAAAAATCCACGCCTATGGCTGTGATGGCTGTTGAAAAATTCAATTTAAAAAATCCACGCCTATGGCTGTGAATGTCCTTGAAAAATTCAATTTAAAAAATCCACGCCTATGGCTGTGAATGTCCTTGAAAAATTCAATTTAAAAAATCCACGCCTATGGCTGTGATGGTCCTTGAAAAATTCAATTTAAAAAATCCACGCCTATGGCTGTGATGGTCCTTGAAAAATTCAATTTAAAAAATCCACGCCTATGGCTGTGATGGTGCTTGAAAAATTCAATTTAAAAAATCCACGCCTAAGGCCTTGATGGTGCTTGAAAAATTCAATTTAAAAAATCCACGCCTAAGGCCTTGATGGTGCTTGAAAAATTCAATTTAAAAAATCCACGCTTATGGCTGTGATGGTCCTTGAAAAATTCAATTTAAAAAATCCAAGCCTATGGCTGTGATGGTCCTTGAAAAATTCAATTTAAAAAATCCACGCCTATGGCTGTGATGGTCCTTGAAAAATTCAATTTAAAAAATCCACGCCTATGGCTGTGATGGTCCTTGGAAAAAATCTATTTAAAAAATCCACGCCTATGGCTGTGATGGTCCTTGGAAAAAATCTATTTAAAAAATCCACGCCTATGGCTGTGATGTTCCTTGGAAAAAAATCTATTAAAAAAATCCACGCCTATGGCTTGGATGTTCCTTGGAAAAAAATCTATTAAAAAAATCCACGCCTATGGCTGTGATGTTCCTTGGAAAAAATCTATTTAAAAAATCCACGCCTATGGCTGTGATGGTCCTTGAAAAATATCTTTTTAAAAAACCCACGCCTGTGGCTGTGATGATCGTTGCAAAAAAAATCTATTTTACCAGTTTCCCTATTTACTTACTATTTTACCTTTCCTTTTACCTATTTTATTTTAAATCGTATTACCTTCTATGTACTAACCATGATGTTTCTTTTTTCCAATATTTTTTTCCAGGTCCAGTTCGTTAGCTTTTTTCCAATTTCGTGTATGACAACGTGATTGTGTAGCGACTATGATGTCGCTCCATGAGACGCCATCAAATATCATCAGATTATTCGATACAACAACACTGAAAACGATAGCAGCATCAACAATTAAAACATTAAAAAACAGCGGTAGCACTGCCAAACAAAGTCCTGCATACAATCAGCCAACACTAACACCAACAACAACTCATTACGAACAGCATCTTTTGTTTTCAAAAGCCAGTCGCCAACAACAAACACCGAGTAGTCATCAGTTCCAACATCCTCCACAGCCGTATCCCGAACAGAATGAAACAACATTTGCACTGGTCTCTCAAAATGCAAACAATGCAACAGCCACCTTAACAACAACGGCCACAGCAACGACAATAGCCGTGGAGGAGCGGGAGCATCTAGCGGGGACATCAGTTTTGGCCGGGTTGTCACAACAACAGCCTGCAATATCCATGTTAACCAATGCTGCCAATGAAACGACATCATCACACAACGCCGAACACATAGCAACATCGATACATAGCTCCTCATCAGCATTATCTTTGGCATCGCCATCAACGTCCGTGCTAACAACTACAACAACAGCAACGTCAAATTCATCAGTTACATTTCCTCATGACTTAACATTGGCATCATCATCAGCATCTCTTACTGGGCCTGTAGAATCATCCACATTGGCTGCCACCAGCACCCACACCACCACCTCCGCATCATCATCCACAGAGTCATCTACAACAGCCTTGTCGACATCATTTTCATCGCCAACTGTTTTCAACGATTCGATAAAAACGTTAACTTCCGCTTTAACAACGGGTACATTCAACGATGCCGCCGATGCAGCAACAGCTGCCGCAGCCACCTCCTCTTCCTCCACCCACTCCCACTCCGCCGTCACCAACAATGCCTTAGATGAGAATTTATTTTCCACTCCTTATAGTTATCTCGATGGTTATAGTAGCGGCGGCGGCAGCACCGCCACCACCCTCATTAGCAGCACCATTATGAACAATACCACCAGCTACTTTAGTTCGCCATTCAATTTAAGCCTTTCGGAGAATTCCACAACATCGCTACTGTCCTCCGCAATGGCCTCAGCCGCCACCACCACCGATGTCGCCCTTGTCGATGACGATAACGACAGCGATAATTGGATGGACCTTTCGGTCGTCATTCTAAAAGGCTTCATATTCTTCTCAATCATTCTAGCAGCTGTCCTGGGTAATGCGTTGGTTATAATTTCCGTACAGCGTAATCGTAAATTGCGGTAAGTATGCAATTGTCAGCAGTTTTATTTGGATTCAATCATAAGCATTCATAATGATGATGAGGATGACGATGATGATGGTGTTGGGTGATAATGACATTTTCACTTTGTGCGGTTTCAAATTTTAATCAGAATTATAATTTTTATTGTTTCGTTTAATGGTCCTGAAAATTATCAACTCAAAGGTTATCGAGGTGGAGAAGATCTGCACATTTTAAAATGTTAATTCCAAGGTCTGACGCAACCATAGGCGCGGATTTTTTAAAGAGATTTTTTCAAGGAACTTCACAGCCATAGGCGTGGATTTTTTAAAAATATTTTTTTCCAAGGACCCTCACAGCCATAGGCATGGATTTTTTAAATATATTTTTTCAAGGAACATCACAGCCATAGGCGGGGATTTTTTATTTTTTTCAAGCTGAGCCTGCAGCCATAGGCATGGATTTTTTAAATATATTTTTTCAAGGAACATCACAGCCATAGGCGGGGATTTTTTAAAGAATATTTTCAAGACCCAGCATAGCCATCGGCGTGGATTTTTTAAAGAATATTTTCAAGACCTAGCATAGCCATCATCGTGGATTTCTTAAAGAATATTTTCAAGACCTAGCATAGCCATCGGCGTGGATTTTTTAAAAAATATTTTCAAGACCTAGCATAGCCATCGGCGTGGATTTTTTTAAGAATATTTTCAAGACCTAGCAAAGCCATCGTCGTGGATTTTTTAAAGATTATTTTCAAGACCTAGCATAGCCATCGGCGTGGATTTTTTGAAAGAATATTTTCAAGACCTAGCATAGCCATCGGCGTGGATTTTTGAAAGAATATTTTACTGGACTTAACAGAGCTGTAATTCCTTCCTGCTTTTTATCTTCTATATATAGACATGTTCTTCATTCGGCCAGTCTTTTCTCGACTAGCTCTTCTAAAAATACCCACATCTTCAATCCGTCTATAAAAGACGCGAATTTCTTTACATCATTTTCATATGATTCCCTGCCATTCGAAACCGACCCCTTGCGTGTTACTTATTCAATTCAAAACTCCCTTCAGTTCATTTAAAGATACGATTTTAGCTCAAAAATCCTTCCATTCAATTATTCTACAGAAGACATCCTACTCTTCAGCTTGCCAATAAAATGATTACTTCCTTTGACCCGTTTGTGGAGGACCACCTGAACTTTAGAAACTCCCTACCTCTTGCATACCTTAAAAATACTATTGACTTGCATATATGAGACCTCCTGTATCCTACTCGGCTTAGGGTACTCCCCCACTTCAGCTCTTCCATAAACGATTCTGTTCACGTTTAGAAACCCCCCTGGTTATAAAGACGTCATTCGGGTGTTCTATAAACTCTGTCACTCAGCCCGTCTATAAAGACTTCCTTGAGCACGGTTATAGATACTCCCCTCAGCTCGTAAATATGGACATCCAGAACCTTCTAGCTTAAGTTATTCCATCCACTCTTATATCTCTGATCTTCAGTACGCTTATAAATACTTCCTTCACATGGTTTTTAAATGACCACCTGCCCTTCAACTCGTCTTTAAAGACTCCCTTCAACTTTGCTATAGGTACTCTCTTCAGCTGGAAACTTCATTCACCTCCTCTATGGACACTCTCTTCAGATCGTCTAAAAAATATTACCTTCAGCGAGTTTATAGATAAGTCCATTCGTCTGTAGATACTCCTTCAGCTCGTCTATAAATGCTTCCTGCAATTCGTCTATAGATACTCCCTTCAGGTCCTTCATAGAGATGCCCTTCAGCTCCCTAATAAATACGCTCTTCAGCTTCTCTATAAGGACTCCCTTCACCCGGCATATAGAACGTTTCATGTATTATCGTGTATAGTAGAATGTGTACTAGTAGCTGGACTTTATAATTCTTCTCGTCCTACGGCTCATTTGCAACATATCCCCTGTCTTCCGTTCGTCTGCAAAAGGCTCCCTGAATTAATTTTATCTATCGAAGACTCCTTTCAGCGCATAATACCTTCAGTTCGTCTATAAGGACTCAATTTAGCTCGTATATAGAGGCTACCTTGACCTTGTTTATACAGACAACTTTCGTTACCGACTCCCTTCAGCTCGTCAATATATGATATGTATAGCAGACTGTCAATACAAACTCCCTTCAAGGAGGCACCCAAACCGTCAGCTATTCTCGAGAATAATCCTTGCACTTGAAAACTCTCTGTAGGGACTCACTGGCCTTCAGGTATACTATAGAAGCCCCTAAGTATTGCTCGTTTATAGAGAAAAGGTCGTAATAAGTAGCATGATTAAGTAGAAGGTTAGTTGCACTTTTAGTTCGATGAAAATTGAAGGTTTTCCTTTTTTGCATTGTTGTTGTAGTTATTTATTTTTCTTTGGTAATGAAGTTACTTAGGTTGAGATAATACGAATAGTGAAGGTTAGTGGAAGTAGTTTTTACTATATATACATATATAGGTGGTAGTAATTTGTGGGATATTTATAGTTGGAATATATGTAATTTTAATAGGGTCTCGAAAGAAGAAGAAAAGAAGACTGGGAGCTTTCTACAGACCAGTTGACCAGTTGGTCTGTAGAAAGCTCCCAGTCTTCTTTTCTTCTATGAAAGATTGTTCGACTTTGAGACTCCTCGTTCATCTCAGTTCATCTATGAAAATAGCCTTCAACTCTGTTATAAAGATTTCCTTCGGTAAGTCTAAAGAAAGTGCACCCATAGAAAACTACCTACCCATCGACTTCCGATGTTTATTTTTGTCTGACTATTGCGCCTTAGAAAGCCTCGAGACCCTATTAAAATTACATATATTCCAACTATAAATATCTCACCAATTACTACCACCTATATATGTATATATAGTAAAAACTACTTCCACTAACCTTCACTATTCGCATTATCTGAACCTAAGTAACTTCATTACCAAAGAAAAATAAATAACTACAACAAAAATGCAAAAAAAAAAAAGGAAAACCTTCAATTTTCATCGAACTAAAAGTGCAACTAACCTTCTACTTAATCATGCTACTTATTACGACCTTTTCTCTTTAAACGAGCAATTTAAATAGATTGCAACATTCAACCCGCATATATCAAATTATAGACGCCCTATGACTTAACCATGCTATGACTGGCAGTGCACCTGACATGGCCTGGAAGCCAGTAAACCGAGAATATTAAATATATGTGAGTGAGTTGAGGGTGCAGTAGTAGTAAATGTCGATACGGATGTTGATGTCAATGTCGACATCGATTTCAGCTGCTACCACTACTACCACGTAGTGCATTTGCTAACCTCCTTCCATTTGCAAACGAACGGCAAACCGACCAGGCATTTATTCTACTTCTTCGAATAGGACCAACCAAAAAGATGCTAAAAGAAGAAATTCTATTTACTTGCAATAAACTTAGGTAATGGCATTAGACGATAGATAGAAATGATAGAACTTTGTGTGTGTGCGTGTATGGGTAAACATAGAATGAAACGAAACGGCAAAAGAAAAGAGCAAATGGAATATTAAAATGCATTAAGGAAACTGAAGACGATGAAGAATAAGAAAAAAATGTGAATGAATAATAACAAGACTGCCTCAATAACTGACTGACTGAATGGTAGTCTGAGTGTGTATGTGTGTGAGTGGCATATACACTAACACAGCTAAATAAGCATAGACAAATGTGAGCGTTTCAAATCGGAAATAACTGTCAATACACACACACAGGGGATATAAATTTAGATTAAATTACAGAAATGCAACAGCTTTTATTTGTTTGACTTTCGTTACATCAACTGCACAAAATTTATGATTTGACTTTGTGAAGAAGAAATATTATGAATGAAAAATAAACGCATATAATTTATCTTTTCGTTTATAAATGTTAAGGAAAAGAGGAGAACGATTAGATTTTGTCGTTTAGGAAAATATAAAACAATTTTTGAATTCGTAGACTCAAAGGTCCACCGAACTTCAACCCGGCTATGGAGACTGTCTTAAGTTCGACTGCCTTCAGCTCGTTATTAAACATTTGCGTCGAGCTTCTCTATAGAGACACTTCTTAGCCCGCCTGTAGGTACTACCTTCTGATATAAAAAGACCCCTATCAGCTCATCTATAGAGACTCCCAACTGTTATTCTAAAGACGATTCTTTTTAGCACGCCTATAAAGAACTCCTTTCATTTCAGTTCGACTATAGAGACTCGCTTTAACTCATATATAGATACTTCTTTCAGCTCTATCTATAAAAACTCCATTCAGCTCGTCTAAAGCAGACTCCCTTTAGCTCGTCTACAGAAGACGCCCGCCTATAGAAGACTCCCTTCAGCTCGTCTATAGAAGACGCCTTTTAGCTCGTCTGACAATACTCCCTTCAATTCTTCTATAGAAGACTCCCTTCAGCTCAATAGATATTCCAGCTCGTCTATAGAAGACTGCCTTCTGCTCGTCTATAGAAGACTGCTTTCAGCTCGTCTGAAGAAGACTATCTTCAGATCGTCTATAGAAGTCTGCCTTCAGCTCGTCTATATAAGACGCCTTTTAGCTCGTCTGACAATACTCCCTTCAATTCTTCTATAGAAGACTCCCTTCAATTCTTTTATAGAAGACTCCCTTCAGCTCGTCTATGGAAGACTCCCTTCAGCTCGTCTATGGAAAACTCCATTCAGCTCGTCTATAGAAGACGCCTTTTAGCTCGTCTGACAATACTCCCTTCAGCTCGTCTATAGAAGACTGCCTTCTGCTCGTCTATAGAAGACTGCCTTCAGCTCGTCTACAGAAGACTGCTTTCAGCTCATCTGTAGAAGACTATCTTCAGATCGTCAATAGAAGTATGCCTTCAGCTCGTCCATATAAAAAGCCTTTTAGCTCGTCTGTCAATACTCCCTTCAATTCTTTTATAGAAGACTCCCTTCAGCTCGTCTATAGAAGACGCCTTTTAGCACGTCTTGCAATACTCCCTTCAGCTCGTCGATAGAAGACTCCCTTCAGCTCAATAGATATTCCAGCTCGTCTGTAGAAAACTGCCTTCTGCTCGTCTATAGAAGACTGCTTTCAGCTCGTCTGAAGAAGACTATCTTCAGATCGTCTATAGAAGTCTGCCTTCAGCTCGTCTATATAAGACGCCTTTTAGCTCGTCTGACAATACTCCCTTCAATTCTTCTATAGAAGACTCCCTTCAATTCTTTTATAGAAGACTCCCTTCAGCTCGTCTATGGAAGACTCCCTTCAGCTCGTCTATGGAAAACTCCATTCAGCTCGTCTATAGAAGACGCCTTTTAGCTCGTCTGACAATACTCCCTTCAGCTCGTCTATAGAAGACTGCCTTCTGCTCGTCTATAGAAGACTGCCTTCAGCTCGTCTACAGAAGACTGCTTTCAGCTCATCTGTAGAAGACTATCTTCAGATCGTCAATAGAAGTATGCCTTCAGCTCGTCCATATAAAAAGCCTTTTAGCTCGTCTGTCAATACTCCCTTCAATTCTTTTATAGAAGACTCCCTTCAGCTCGTCTATAGAAGACGCCTTTTAGCACGTCTTGCAATACTCCCTTCAGCTCGTCGATAGAAGACTCCCTTCAGCTCAATAGATATTCCAGCTCGTCTGTAGAAAACTGCCTTCTGCTCGTCTATAGAAGACTGCTTTCAGCTCGTCTGAAGAAGACTATCTTCAGATCGTCTATAGAAGTCTGCCTTCAGCTCGTCTATATAAGACGCCTTTTAGCTCGTCTGACAATACTCCCTTCAATTCTTCTTAGAAGACTCCCTTCAATTCTTTTATAGAAGACTTCAGCCTTCAGCTCGTCTATGGAAGATCCCTTCAGCTCGTCTGACAATACTCCCTTCAGCTCGTCTATAGAAGAGACTCCCTTCAGCTCGTCTATAGAAGAAGACTATCTTCAGCTCGTCAATAGAAGTATGCCTTCAGCTCGTCTATGGAAAGCCTTTCAGCTCATTAGAAGACTCCCTTCAGCTCGTCTATCCCTTCAGCTCGTCCAGCTCGTCTGTAGAAAATAAGAAGCCTTTTAGCTGCCTTCGTCTGACAATACTCCCTTCAGCTCGTCTATGGAAGCCTCCCTTCAGCTCGTCTATGAAAAACTCCATTCAGCTCATCTATAGAAGAATTCGTCTGACAATACTCCCTTCAACTCCCTTCAGTCTATAGAAGACTGCCTTCAGCTCGTCTATAGAAGACGCCTTTTAGCTCGTCTGACAATACTCCCTTCATCTCGTCTATAGAAGACTCCCTTCAGCTCGTCTATAGAATACTGCCTTCTGCTCGTCTAATGAAGACTGCCTTCAGCTCGTCTACAGAAGACTGCTTTCAGATCGTCTGTAGAAGACTACCTTCAGATCGTCTATAGAAGTCTGCCTTCAGCTCGTCAATATAAGAAGCCTTTTAGCTCGTCTGATAATACTCCCTTCAATTCTTTTATAGAAGACCCCTTCAGCTTCTCAATAGAGACTCACTTCCGCTCTTCTATAAATACAACCATCATCCCTTCAGCTCGTCTCTGAAAGACCTCCTTAAATTAGTCTATAGTGACTTCCTTCATCTCGTCCATAGAAACTCGTCTATAAAGACACCCTTCAGCTCGTCTATAGAGACTCCCATCAGCTCGTTTAAAGAGACTCCCTTCAACTCGTTTATATAGACTCCCTTAAGCTCGTCCATAGAGCTGTAAAGAAGACTATCTTTGGCTTGTCTAAAGTAAACTCCGTACCCTTCAGCTAGTTTGTAGAGACAGATAAATAATAGTTTCAGGTCTTCTTTAGAGGCTGCACTCGAAGGCAGCCTTTAAAGAAGACACATAAACTCGTCTGTATAAAACTCAATGTCTTTTATTAGACTTTAGAAGACACCCTGCCCTTCAGCTCTTTTATAAAAACTCACTGCTTCTAGAAGACACCATACTCTTCAGCTCGTCTATAGAGGATTCCCTGCCCCTGCATTAAGCTCTTGTATATAATTCCCATTAAAAATATGCCAGCTTCCTGTACCTAAACATACATAGAATGTTTAATGAAAAATAATCTCAGTTTTCCAATTGGAATATTTTTTACTTTGGAGATTGATATCTCGTTTTTGCCTTCAAAATATGTGGTCAATACTCACCTGTAACCAGTCTGTCATTTGAATTAATTTTCTATAGTTCTCCATTTTATAGAAAAAACTAAGATATCCCATGCTTTCCCTCTATTAATCGAAAAAATCCATAAAAATGTGTCGAAGTTCTGTCTCACACAAAAAAGTAGTCCAATGGAACTCTGGTCACTCTCTCTCTCTCTCTCGCTGACTATGCCAAACAATGATGATACTAACAAGGAAATTCACATAAATGTAAAAACTACACCGTCAATGTAATGTCAATAACTACCATTTATAGGTTATGTTACATTATTGTAGTGGTCCTGCTGTCCGAGGGTTTTTTTGCATATCCCGGGTTTTTTATGCTTTCACTGCAAACTGATGTTGACACACTTCGCTGGATATTCTGTTTCCCTATGCGTGGGAGTGTATGTCTGTGTCTTCGTGTTTGTGCCATTGTCTATAAACGAATCCAATTGTTCAACATTTCCGTCAAGTGTTTGAGTGGATGACATAAATATAACTGCCTTTTCCAAATACCGGAATGAACAGAAAGACACTGCGAATGTACTTGCAAAAAAATCGAAACTACTCAAATTCTACTTTACGACGACAATCATGGCCATCGTCAACTGGGAATAGTGGATTTATTCGGTGTTGGTGTCAATACCACCATCTGGATGAAATCTAGTTGAAGAGGTTGACAATTTTCTGGGATTAGTTAAATGATGAAGAGAATACTATGATAAGATTTTGTCATTATGCGTACTAAGAGTCATTGAAATGAGATCTATTTTTACTATTTCAAAACACCGCATTGCCACCAAACTATTAAGGGAACATTTTTGTGAGAAAGATTTAAAGTCGACTTAATTTTGTTCCCATTTTTCTACAGAATCTTATGAAAAGAACCTGTAGGACAATGTATCGACGAACTGATGAGTAGAAGGGCAGGGGATCTTCTACAAATGATCTGAGGGGAAGAATTATTTTACAGTCGATACGAATGACATAGATTCTTCTAGAGACGAGTAAACTGTCATAGAATCTTCTATATAAATTCTGAAGGGCAGCGAGTCTTCCATATATTAGCTGAAGAGCAAAAAATTGTCTATAAAGAAAAAAAAACAAGGCAATGAGGGTGCTATATCTGAACTGAAGGGTTGGAAGTATTGAATAGACGAGATGATGAACAGGGGACCTTCTATAAAATTTTAGACGAACTGAAGGGAGTTTTTATTGACGAGCAGAAAGGATTCTTCTAAAGACGAACTGAAGAGACCCTCTATGGAAGGAAATCCTCTATAGACTGATGGGATTCTATATAGACGAGGTGAAGGCGTCTTCTAAAGACGAGCTGAAGTAGACAACCTGTGAAAGCCCTTGGAGGGTGTCTTCTGTAGACGATCTGTCTTCTATAGACGAACTGATGGAAGTTTTCAATAGAAGAGCTGAAGGAAGTTTTCTATAGAAGTGCTGAAGGAATTTTTTATAGAAGAGCTGAAGGAATTTTATTATAGAAGAGCTGATGGGAGTCTTCTATAGCAAGGAGTCTTCAGATGAACTGATGGGAGGCTTTATCGACGAGCTGAAGGTTGTCTTTATAAACGAGCTGAAGGGAGTCTTCTATAAACGAACTGAAGGGAGTCTTCTATAAACGAGCTGAAGGAAGTCTTCTATGGACGAGATGAAAGGAGTATTCCGAGATGAAGGGATTCTTCCATAGACGAGCCGAAGGGCGTCTTCCATATACGAGCTGAAGGGTGTCTTTTAAAGACACTGACGGGATTCCTTTATAAAGGGGCTGAAGGGAGTCTTCTGAAAGTTGTCTTCTATAGACGTGCTGGATAGGCGAGGTGGTGGGAGCCTTCTATAGGCGAGATGAAGGGAGTCTTCTATAGACGTCCTGAAAGGAGTCTTCCATAATCCAGCTGAAGAAAATTTTCTATAGATGAGCAGCAGGACGTCTTCTATAATCGAGGTGAAGAGAGCCTTCTATAGACAAGCTGAAGGAAGTATTCTATAGACAACATGAAAAGAGTATTCCGTGATGAAGGGATTCTTCTATAGACGAGCTGAAGGGCGTTTTCTATAGACGAGCTGAAGGGCGTCTTCTATAGACGAGCTGAAGGGAGTCTCCAAATAAGAACTGATGGGGGTCTCTATAGACGAGCTGAAGGGCGTCTTCTATAGACAAGCACAAGGACGTCTTCTATAGACAAGCACAAGGTACTTAAGGTGGTTTTCTATAGGCGAACTTAAAGTAGTCTTCTACAGACTCAATAGACGATGTGATGGGAGTCTTTTGTAGACGAACTGATCGGAGTCTCAATAGACGATGTGATGGGAGTCTTCTATAGACGAGTAGAAGGGCGTCTTCTATAGACGAGTTGATGGGAGTCTTCTATAAACGAGCTGATGTGAGTCTTCTATAGACGAGCTGAAGAGAGTATCCTATAGACGAGCTGATGTACGTTCTGAAGGGAGTCTATATAGAGTAGGTAGTATTCTATAGACGTTCATTATCGGTATGGGGTTTTCTATAATCGATCAAAGTGTCTGGTAGGCGATCTGAAAGACTAAGAGTCGTCTACAGACAGTGAGTATCTTAGAGTCGAAATGAAGATCTAGGAGACTCTTTATAGACGTTTTGGAGGCCAAAGAGTATTTTATGGATGAGATGAAGGGAGACTGCTATAAAAGACTATATAAGATCCGAAGATCATGAGTGTTATCGATTTGAAGAGAGTCTATATAGACGAGCTAAAAGGAGTATAAATCTCCAGCCTTTTGCAAATCGATTTTTCATGTAACTTTGAACAACATAACACATGGTGGTACGTCATGGTGAGAATCCTTCTTATGTGTAAATGATCTTAGAGAGTAAGAAAAAAGGGAAGTTAGTCTGACGATTGAGATTTTGTTCCCCTTCGTAACCGTAAAACCATGTTATAGCCCTTTGGATCTTCTAAGATCTTTCTAAACGATGTCAATGTTTTGTTAAAAATTTAGTTTTTTTCAGAAAATATTCTGAAATGAATTATTTATGTCTCAATGTTGTCCATCCAATATTTGGTTTTAAAAATATGAATAATCATGTCCACAAGAATGACATTTCGCATACCTTTGCTCAACAATTTCTTTTGCATTTCTCGCCACCTTTCACTTCAATTTATTTTGTGCCATTGTCACAACAAAAAGAATTTGTAATATATTTTGTTCTTTACATTGTCCAGATTCTTCGTCAGCAGCATCAACATCGTCATCATCATCATCATCTGCATATCAAAAGTTATCAATCCTGTTTATTTTTTCATTACATCCTTTTCATCTTCTGTTGCCCTCTGTGCAATGACATTTAATGCGTCTGTGGAGCTGTCCGGTGGCAAATGGATGTTCGGACCGTTCATGTGTAATGTTTACAACAGTCTGGATGTTTACTTTTCGACAGCCAGTATTTTGCATTTGTGTTGCATCTCGGTGGACAGGTGAGTTGTTGTTGTTTAATTTACTTTTACTTTTTGTTGTTGTTGTTTTGGGTTGAGCGAAAGAAACAGGCTTTTGCTTACTTACAATGTAAATATAAATATGTGGACACACACACACATACTTACATCGCCAGCTACAGATAGTTACAAATTGATACTGTGTTTTTACGACAACAAAAAACCATTGGAATATTATATGGAAGTGTTAAA
>NW_026872897.1:0-13828 GCF_032173495.1 Musca vetustissima
GATTTTGATCGTATTTTTCCGCCGAATTAGCTGTAATTTAATATTTTGAGTTCTTAATAGGTCCCAAATCTCTCCACAAAATATTATGAATATAGGTCCATTTTTTCGGATAGCACCCATATAAGGGAACCCCCAATTTTCGGTATTTTGGGGTTGTTGATCGCGTTTTCCAACCGATTTCGCTGCAATTTGGTATTTTGTAGTTGTATATGGTAATAAATCTCCCTACCAAAAATTATTTATATTCGCCACCATTTTGGAGTAGTCCCCAATATAACCCCCTTCTTTATTTATTTTAAAATAGTTATCTGATTTGTTCCGCGTTTTGGGTTTGGTTCTCTGTTGTAATCATTTCACCTTCGGAGGATATCGAGATAAAAAACTAGAACTTGAGGTTCGATAATGAACTATATGAACTATATCCGGCATTTAGTCCTAGCCCCTGTGTGGGAGGTATCAGAGGGAGTGGACCGATAGTCCAAATTTTCGAACCTGAACTAAGTTTGGAAGAATAATAAGATAGGCACAGGTTCGATGAGATCATTATTTTGTGGAACATGGTTCACATTATGGTTTACATAATCGCGTTGTAGAGTTGTCGGTATAGGTCCTCTGTTTGGTATTTTCCCTTCATTTTCATTTCAACTACCTTTTAGTATATCTATGATGGAGGGTATCAAAAGTTCGGCCCGGCCGAACTTAACGCTTTTTCACTTGTTTATTCCTGTTTTCCTCACACGATGTTCCATTATTCTTACCATGTACTCTTGCATTGCTTTCGTCGCTTAATGTTTCATATTGCAAAACGTATTTCGAGTATGGGCATCTATGAAAATATTTGTTCTGAATAGAAATAAAAAATCGACCTATAAACAAAATCAATGGACGCATACCTTTGGTATTTCCCCTCAATAAAAAGTGGCAATCTTTTTCAAAATTTATAAAATAAAAATTGCAAACGTTTTCATTTACATTAAGGTTCTTGCAGCTTCTTGTACAATGGTCCCAGAAAAAATATTCTTTAAAAAATCCACGCCTTGTTATGGTCCCAGAAAAAATATTCTTTAAAAAATCCACGCCTTGTTATGGTCCCAGAAAAAATATTCTTTAAAAAATCCACGCCTTGTTATGGTCCCAGAAAAAATATTCTTTAAAAAATCCACGCCTTGAAAAAAATATTCTTTAAAAAATATGGTCCCAGAAAAAATATTCTTTAAAAAATCCACGCCTTGTTATGGTCCCAGAAAAAATATTCTTTAAAAAATCCACGCCTTGTTATGGTCCCAGAAAAAATATTCTTTAAAAAATCCACGCCTTGTTATGGTCCCAGAAAAAATATTCTTTAAAAAATCCACGCCTTGTTATGGTCCCAGAAAAAATATTTAAAAAATCCACGCCTTGTTATGGTCCCAGAAAAAATATTCTTTAAAAAATCCACGCCTTGTTATGGTCCCAGAAAAAATATTCTTTAAAAAATCCACGCCTTGTTATGGTCCCAGAAAAAATATTCTTTTAAATATTCTTTAAAAAATCCACGCCTTGTTATGGTCCCAGAAAAAATATTCTTTAATAAATCCACGCCTTGTTATGGTCCCAGAAAAATATTCTTTAATAAATCCACGCCTTGTTATGGTCCCAGAAAAACTATTCTTTAATAAATCCACGCCTTGTTATGGTCCCAGAAAAACTATTCTTTAATAAATCCACGCCTTGTTATGGTCCCTGAAAAATATTCTTTAATAAATCCACGCCTTGTTATGGTCCCTGAAAAAATATTCTTTAAAAAATCCACGCCTTGTTATGGTCCCTGAAAAAATTATTTAAACAAATCCACACATCATATATTTTTAGGTAGTGGTTCAAATTCCTCAGTTGGCTTCTTCTTTTCCAATGATGTCCTAACAATATTAAACCTCTGGGCCTGTTGGATTTCCGGCCAAGTGGCAATACCGTTAAAACTACAATGGACTTATGAAAATCTGCAACAAATACTAATTGAATCAAAAGTCCAATTATTGATCACTCCAAAACATACCAGGGAATTGGCTCAGAACCTTGCTAGATCCCAAGAAATCGTATTAATTACAGTCGATTATGATTTTGCCAAAAATCAAAATTATTCCTTTAATTTTAATCGTGAAATTTTTATGGCCGATAAGCAGGTAGTTTTTGAAGGTCTGCTACAAAATAATTTCTATAACAATGCTGATGCAATGAAAATATATTGTATGAATGGGAAACGGGATAATAATGAGTTACCGAGCTCCACCCTTACACATAATCATATAAATTCGGAAATGAAAGATATTGCAAAAGTGTGGAATATGTCCAGATGCGATCGGGTTTTGAATATTTTACCATCATTCAGTGGTAGTAGTCATATAAGTAATATTCTATTTCCGCTAGTGACGGGAAGTACCTTACAAATCCACCATCCATTTGATCCCGTTAAGGCCTGGTCAATAATTTTGGGTATTAATGTAGCAGTAAAGGAACGTGTAAATGTCTTGGTGGCAGAATCCATTATTTTTGAATATCTTATTATGGAACATGAAAAAATATTCTCCAAGGATAATCGTATGGTGGATTACATTAAGGATTATTGTACCAAACACATACGCTTAATGATATCCTGTGGTGATTCTTTGTCCACGGCAACTTTTTCCAAATGGTTTGAAATAACTGGTCATTCGTTATTTGAAAATAAACATATTACAAAATGCAAAATGAAATTAGATAAATTAGAGAACGTGAATGAAAAGCAAAGCAATAAAAGCATAATTACCCCGGGATGTAAATTTCGTATTACGAATTCTAAAAATCAAGTCCTAATGGAGTCCTGTGATAACCCAATGAAATATTTTCAACAAACATCGGGTATTATTATTGGTCAACTGTGGATTTTATCACCTGGTCAAAATAATTTTATAAATACTGGGAAGGTTGTCGCCTATGAAAATGGAACGGTGACTGTTTTGGGTCCGTCCAAGCAGATTTATCAGTAAAGACATAATTACATGTTTGAATATATTAATTTTATATATAATTTATTTTATTATTAACCGTTAAATGAATAATTTTACCATATATTACTAGTTGCATACATTTAATTGAAATAAAAAAATAAAACTATTTTCAAATCCGTTTTCCGAAAAGAGAACAAACCATTTAAGGGAAAGAAATTGGCGGACCTTTGAAAAAATATTTTGAAAAATCGCCGATTTTTGACCAAAAACCAAGTCAAAAAATAAGGAAGATCTTCACCGATTGACCTTATCCTAGTTCATACGATAGCTATACACTCACAGAGAAACGTGTAAAAATTTGGGTTATTAGTTTTTGAGTTATCGTGCCCGCTATTCGCAAAAGAGAAAAACGCGTTTAAAGTTTGAGAAGTCCTTCAGCCGTCACTTGATGCTGACACAATAAATCGGCTATATCTTCAAGAGTTCTTGAGATTTTCACTTGAAATTTTGTATGGACATTCTTAAATTAGTGTAGATTCGAATTAAATAAAAAAAAATTTGACCCCGAGAATGGAGGGTCCCCTTAAAAAAATTAGTAAAACCCCGCTTTTAATTATCATTTAATGGGATATCCACCACCCACGAAGTGATGTAAATTAAACCAGTAAGTATCCACTTTGGGTATATTGTACATATGTATCATTACAATGTCAATGTTCCCTTGTAAGAACATACTCATGTCTTGCTCCAACCTATGATAAATTTAATCTCATTCGGGCTACGTACCATGGGCCAAATTTATGGAAAACGATTTATAGCAAAATTGATGCACGCTATTCTTACGCCGCCCTGTTAAAATTTTGATTTCAATCAGACACCCGTTCGAAATACATGGCTGCATCTGAATCAATTTCAAGAGAGCCCAGTAACGTCATTCAAGTCTCAACTTGATTCGTTGTGCAAAATTTCGTGTTAAAAGGACAAACATTAGGAGTTTGTTCTTAAATAGGAGGAAAATATATAAGGGAGCTATATCTAAATCTAAACCGATTTTTACGAAACTTAGCACACATCATTCTAGGCTCAATTCAGTACGCTGTGCGAAATTTTGTGCAAATCAAATGATATTCTGGGACTTTGGTGCATCATTTACCTTAAATCGGAAGAAAATATTTAGTGCATCATTTATATGGAAGCTATATTTAAATCCCGACCGATTTTCACGAAACTTAGCGCACATCATTCTAGGCTCAATTCAGTACGCTGTGCGAAATTTCGTGCAAATCGTAAGATATATAGGTACTTTGGTGGACCATTTACCTAAAATCGGGCGAAAATATATATGGGAGCTATATCTAAATCTGAACCGATTTTCACGAAACTTAGCACACGGCATTCTGGGCTCAGTCCGGTGCGCTGTGCCAAATTTCGTGCATGTCGAAAAATATTTATGGACTTTGGTACATCATTTACCTTAAATAGGACGAAAATATATAAGAGAGCTATATCTAAATCTGAACCGATTTTTACGAAACTTAGCACACATCATTCTAGGCTCAATTCAGTACGCTGTGCGAAATTTTGTGCAAATCAAATGATATTCTGGGACTTTGGTGCACCATTTATCTTAAAAAGGACGAAAATATATTTGGGAGCTATATTTAAATCTGAACCGATTTTCACGAAACTTAGCACACATCGTTCTAGGCGAAAATATATATGGGAGCTATATCTAAATCTGAACCGATTTTCACGAAACTTAGCACACGGCATTCTGGGCCCAGTCCGGTGCGCTGTGCCAAATTTCGTGCAAATCGAAAGATATTTAGGGACTTTGGTGCACCATTTACCTTAAATCGGACGAAAATATATATGGGAGCTATATCTAAATCTGAACCGATTTCCACGAAACTTAACACCCATCATTCTAGACCTAAATCATTAGGCTGTACCAAATTTCTTGCAACTGAAAGATATATAAGAAACGTTTACATTAAACCGGACAGATATATATGGGAGCTATATCTAAATCTCTACCGATTTTTTCCAATTTCAAAAGTGTTCGTCCCTGGGCCGAATAAGTAACATGTGCCAAATTTCATGCTATTCAAATCATAAATGCGACCTGTACTTTGTTTACAATTTAACATAGACAGACGGACGGACATGCATAAATCGACTTAAAAAGTTATTCTATGCATATTCTCAAAAACAACCATGTGTTTATCTCGTTTGCTTTTGCCTGTTACAAACATATGCACAAAGACATAATACCCTGTACCACAGTGTGGGGAAGGGTACAATTAGCAAACATACCTTTTTATTAATTCAAAATATTTATTACTATTACCAAATTTTGCAACAATTTAATTTAATATTAAATTAAAGAAACGATTTTCTACACACAACCTATATATTTTACATCGCCCACACACGCTCATACATGTTATACATTTTTTACATGCAATATTACACACACACATATATATGTATGTATTTGTAGTAATATTTAAATAATTCATTCATCGTAAAATCTTATTGTTATTATTCATTTGTGTGTGCGTGTGTATCTTTGTGTGGAATATGAAATCGGATAACGAAAAATAGCAATAACCAAATAAAATACAATAAAAAAGAAGAAACGAAAAACCAACGTAAACCTTTTCCTTTAATATTTTTATTGAGTATTCATTTGTGTAACGGTATTATCAATTTGTTAACATTTTACTGTTGATTCTTACCGAGAATTCTCCTCCGGTTACATGGCTTTGTGTTGTCATTCACATTGTTCGTGAATCGTTGTTGTTATTTTATTTTCGATGGCTCCTTTTTTATGTGGTTGTTGCGAAAAAAAGGGGAATAACAACAACAGTGGATTGTAAGGGGTACGGCTGTATCGAATGGAATGAAGAACAGTATTTGTTAAAGAAAGAAACTCTAGGGTCAGATGTAATGTGAATTTATATTGATTTTTATACTCTTTACCACACTGTGGTACACTTCTAAACTGAATTTTCTATATAAAGGTGGGTAGATATCTATATGTATCTAGGATATAATAGTACGTTTACATTTAACCGGATTTCGTTAACCCAGTGGGTTTCAATTGTCAATTCTTTTGCATATATCAAATAAACATAAAGTATTAAAAAGTTTAATTGTTTAAATCATTAACATTATTTTGACATCTAGTTTCAGAGACTCATATTTTTCTGTCTATGGAATCTTTTTTTCTCAACCATCAGGAATAAAATTCTCAGACCCTTACACGGCATTTACGTTAGAACTTTTTACCGGGTTAACCTACTTTATGAGGATTTGTATTCAAAGAAATTGACAATTTAAACCCACTGGGTTACCAAATCCGGTGCAATGTAAACGTATTTTTAGGTTAGTATACCTACACAACTATGCTGCAATACAAAACTTGTCATGCATCAATCTAGACCTAATTAATTACTCTGTGTTAAATTTTGTTTCAATAGAACAAACATCTATAGTATGGTGCATCATTTACATAAAATCGGAAGAAACTATATATGGGAGCTATATCTAAATCTGAACAGATTTCAACAAAACTTCGTATACATCAATCTGGACCTAATTCAATACGCTGTGCAAAATTGTATCTCAATCGGACAAATGTGGGCAGTATGGTACTCCATTTACATAAAATCGGACTAAACTATATATGGGAGTTATAACTAAATCTGAACCGATTTTCTCCAATTTCAATAGGGTTCGTCCTTGAGCCAAATAAGTGACATGTGCCAAATTTCATTCAAATCGGATCACAAATGCGACCTTACATTGTTCACAAAAATACATGGACGGACAGACAAACGGTCATGCGTAAATCGACTCAGAAAGTGATTCTATGCATATTCCCAAAAGGAACCATGAGTCTATCTCAATTCCTTTTGCCTGTTAAAAACATATGCACAAAGATATAATACCCTGTACCACAGTGTGGTGAAGGGTAAAAATAGGATTACCTAATAGGGGGCTAACGTTGTATGGGGATATACCAAAACGGGGATCAATATTGGTAGTTTTGGGTAGTGAGATAATTATACCCTGCACAACTATGTTGTCAGGGTATTATAGATTTGTGCAGTCCCAATAGTTTGTAACACCGCGAAATATTGGTCCTAGACCCACCTTTAAGTATACCGATCGTCATATATCGACTAGCTGAGTCGATCTAGACATGTGTGTCCGTCCGTCTGTCCATTATTATTTGTAAACACGATGCAGGCCACAGTTACGGACCAATCTTCACGCAATTTTGCATGTAGGAAGGGTTTAGCCTAATGAAGACCCCTATTGTTTTTGATAAAGATCGGTTAATATTTAGGGTATGAAATGGACCAAATACTTAATTTTGTCGGTTTTTCTGGTCGCTCCATAGGCCGCAATTATGGCCCAAACATCTACAATTCTTACATGAAGAAGGGGATTGGGCCAAAGAACAATTATGCCTTTTTTGATAAATATTGGTCAATATTTAGAGGGTCAAATGGAACCTGCTTTTGTGTGAAAAATTACAAAATTTTTATTCTATGGCGTATATATTTGCCTCTGAAGGACATAGACCCGATAAGTTGATAGTACATCCAAGAGGAGTGATTGACCTTTAAATTGATACCAATTACATTGTCGTATGTACTCGGATGTGAGAGTTATACGTAAATATTTACAGGTATTTACGTATTCAGATGTTATTTAATAAACCATTACAACACTAGAGGGGGGAAATATAGCGCGGATCGATTTGAAATGTTCCTTAAGGTTCCAGTTATGCTCAAGGACAGCGCTTATAATTTTCGGTGATGATCAGATAATAATTATGGGATGAAGTGGATCGAAAACTTATTTTTTGTGTTCTATTTTCGATTCGATCTATAGGCTACAATTATAAACCGAACATCACAACACAACCCACGGTGAAGGGAATGTGGACAAGTAATTAGAAGGGCTGTGCTGAATATTGGTAATATTCGGAAAATATGTCAATGTAAGTAAGAGGTGCTGTTGACCTCTAATCGGGAAAGAGGGTGCAATTATCACGAAATATTACCCAGGCTCGGAATAAAAATCCGCAAAATTATAGAGTTCTGTGGTAGTTGTTTAGGATATTGTATGGTCGGCCCCGGCTGACTATACTGCTCCGCTCACTGGTTTTTAATACAGAGATGTGGGATACCGTTAATTTAGTTATTAATAATTTTTAGTACAAGGATACAAAATAACAGTCAATTTGATTGAAAAACGGGTCCAAAATACCGACAGTTGTGTGGGGCTACGGTCAATATTAATAGTTTTTGATAGGGATATGTGCTACACAATGAGAACCCAACATACAAAATTACCATAAATTCGGTTAAAATAGGTCTCCAACATTCCTAAATACTGATTTTTGGGTGGTACCGTTGTGTGATGGCTACCCTAAAACTTGAGTCAATATTAAGAGTTTTTGGTACGGACATGTGTTATTCAATGAGAACCCAAAAATACAGTACAGCCAAATTCAGTAGATAAACGTGTCCAAAATCTCTATAATTCCGAATATAAGGGTTGTGCCGTTGTATCGGGACTACCTTGAAACTTGGGTCAATATTCATAATTTTTGGTACGGATAATTGTTACTCAATGAGAACCCAAAATACCAAATAACAGCCATTTCGGTTGGAAAACGTGTCCAAAATCTCTTAAAACACCGAATATTGGGGGTACCGTTATATGGTGAATAAACCACAACGTGGACCGATATATCCCATTTGCAATGCCAACTTCCTAGGATTATTAGCAATATCTGTGTGAAATTTCAGAGTTCTTTCCTTAGTAGTGCGAGCTATATCGTGATTTCAACAGACAAACACCCAGGAACCCATAAATCGACATAGAATTTTATTCTTATCTAGAATATATATACTTTGTGGGGTCTCCGGTAAATATTTCCCGGTTAAATTTTGCCCCACTTCCTAAATTTTATATATAAAATAAATTCTGAGAATACAGTGACATATATATATGCCTAATCCAATGTCATATTTCCTTCTGTCCTACTCTTCTCTATAAAAAAAAGATTTTCCGACCCTCACGTCCTCGAACCCGAGGTCTTATTTTTTAACGTTCTTGTTTTAGACTAGTTGAGCGCATAATAAATTTCATAAAATTTGAATATAACACCCACATATAGTTCGTACGACAAATTTACATTCGATATAAGAAAATCATAAATTTGATAGCTTAAAAAAATTAAATACTTACCTCACAAATTTCTATTTATCCTCAAACACACAACTCAACCCCTTAAAAATCCTTTCTATTGTTAGTTTTTATTCTATAGATATCTTTGATTCTTATTTTTATTTATTTATTTTTGTTGTTGTTGTTATCCCCATACAAAAGAAAAAAGAGAAAAAAATAAAAAGCACAATTTTTTTTACAGCAGTTATAAAAAATCGGACTGCCGTTCATACATAAAATATGAACTTTTCGGTAGTGTGAGGTTGAGGTACACGTGTGTGAGTGCGTGCGTGTGTTTAGAATCATTTCAACGTCCACTTTTCTTCATGCTATGCTGCTCATCGTTTTTTTGTATATTTTTTAAATTGGCCCAGCGAACATTTGACCTTTTATTGACTGGAATTATTTTATGATGCCATTATAATATTTCTTTTTAGTGTTCCATTTTGTACTACTACTGATCCCCATTGTCGTTCCTTGATTTGTGCTGGCACTTTCTTTTTGGAGATTTCTTCACTCATATTCGAGTATTTTTTTTTTTGACTGTTGATTTTGGGTTTGATTTGATTGTTGTAGAGTGAATTGGATTGGTTTTCTGTTTCGGATGATGGAAGAAAAGTTGATTGTAATGACGTTGAAAATAATGCTGTTGGCTATGGTTATGACACGACGAAGAAATAAGCGAGATTTTCTGTTCTTCAAATAAAAATAAAAAAACTCATAAAATCTCTTAACTGTAATGTGTATAGTATGTGTACGTATGCGTTGGCTGGAGGCTGTTCAATATTTATATGTCATTTAAAATCCTCCAAGGAAAAAATATGATTTTATCGAGTCAACAATTCGTGTGACATAAACACCGTTATTGTGCAGGTTAAATATTAAATTTCTCAACGGTACGGAATTCTGTAAACAAGAGAAAAAACCAAAAATAAAACGAAGGAAAGATCACAAAAATAAAATAAAAAAATATATACTAAGCAACATTAAATAATCGTAAAATTATTCGAATACGATCAACAAGTAATGTGGATATAACAGATTATTGGAGTTTTAAGTTATTTACGGATTTTTATAAGCTACACCATAAAATGGAGAATATAATAACTTTGTTATTTCGCACACATTTAACTATACTCGTAAAGTACATAAAGTATATGTATTGATGATCAGAAAGAAACTAGAGGCTTCCATTAGAATGTGTTATTTTGGTATTCAAAGGAAAATTCATTTTTAGATACATTTTTGAATGTTTATCTTATATTATAGAAGACGGTATGCGGTTTATAATGAAAAATATCAGCCAAACGGTCACCTCCTGTGCGCTTTACAGAAATCATTATACCCTACACAACTATGTTGTCAGGGTATTATAGCTTTGTGCAGCCCCAAAAGTTTGTAACGCCGCGAAATATTGGTCCTAGACCCACCTTTAAGTATACCGATCGTAATATCTCGACTAGCTGAGTCGATCTAGACATGTGTGTCCGTCCGTCTGTCCATTATAATTCGTAAACACGATACAGGCCACAGTTACGGACCAATCTTCACGAAATTTTGCATGTGGGATAGGTTCTGGCCACTGAAGACCCCCATTGTTTTTGGGAAAGATCGGTTATCTGGACAATCTGGACAAATATCTGGACAGAAAGTTCGATTTCGTGGAAGTTGTGTAGGGTATCATATGGTCGGTCCCGTCCGACTATACTGCTCCGCTCACTGGTTTTTTTATACCCTTTACCTCACTGTGGTACAGGGTATTGTGTCTTAGTGCATATGTTTGTAACAGAGCAAAAGGAATCGAGATAGACCAATCGTTCCTTTTGAGAATATACATAGAATCACTTTCTGAGTCCAATTATGCATGTCCGTCTGCCTGTCCGTCCGTCCGACCATGCATTTTTGTGAACAAAGTACAGGTTGCATTTATTATCCGATTTTAATGAAATTTGGCACATGTCACAAAATTCGCCCAAGAATGAACCTTATTGAAGTTGGGAAAAACGGTTCAGAAATATAGGCAGATATAGCTACCATATATAGTTTCCTCCGATGTTATATAAATGGTGCACCAAACTGTCAGTATTGGCCCGATTTACACAAAATTTCGCACAGAGTATTGAATCAGGTTTAGATTGATATATGTCAAGTTTAGTTTAAATCGGTTCAGAATTAGATATGGCTCCTATATATAGTTTCGTCCGATTTTATGCAAATGGAGCCCCATACTATCAATATTGGTCCGATTGAGACAAAATTTTGCATGGAGTACTTCATTAGGTCCAGAAGCGAAGTTTTGTTGAAATCGGTTCAGATTTAGATATAGCTCCCATTTATAGTTTCGTACGATTTGTTGGTAAATGGTGCACAGAACTCCCAATATCTGTCCCACTGAGACAAAATTCTGCACAGCGTACTGAATTAGGTCCAGATTGATGTATGCGTTATTTTTTTATACCCTTCACCACACTGTGGTACATGGTATTATGCCATTGTGCATATGTTTGTAACAGGCAAAAGGAAACTAGAAAGACATATGGTTCCATTTGAGAATATGCATAGAATTACTTTCTGAGTCGATCTACGCATGTCCGTCTGTCCGTCCGTCCATGTATTTTTGTGAACAAAGTACAGGTCGCATTTATGATCCGATATGGATGAAATTTGGCATAGCCCACTTATTTTGCCCTAGGACGAACCCTATTGAAATTGGAACAAATCGGTTCAGATTTAAATATAGCTCCCATATATATTTTCGTCCGATTTAATGTAAATGGTGCACCCAATTCCCTATACATCTCGCGATTTGCACGAAATTTGGCACAGCGTAATGAATTAAATCTAGAATGATGTGTGTTAAGTTTCCTGAAAATCGGTTCACATTTAGATATAGCTCCCATATATATTTTCGTCCGATTTTAGTTAAATAGTGCACCAAAGTCACTATATATCTTTCGGTTTGCACGAAATTTGGCACAGCGTAATGAATTAGGTCTAGAATGATGTGTGTTAAGTTTCCTGAAATCGGTTCAGATTTAGATATAAATTCTATATCAGACCAAATGAAAAAATTAATATCGGTTGCAGAATGACATTTTTATGGATCCAATTTAATTTTACTGGTCCTTTAAAAATGCGACGTCTGTTAGGATTCATCTGTTGAATGTACCCAAAGTGTTGAAGGGTATCATATAGTCGGCCCAGCCCGACTTTACTACTTTCCTTACTGTTTTTTTTTTTTTTTTTTTGAATTGGTTGAGATTTTAATATATAGCTCCCATATATAATTTCGTCCGATTTTATGTAAATGGAGCACTATAAGTCAATGTTTTCCAATTGAGACAACATTTTGCATACCGTACTGAAGTTACTACGGGTTGTTTTAATTTAGTTCAAATATCTATCAAGTATCTTCACGTAGTTATTTTTGTCCGATTCCACATCAATGGCTATCCAAAGATGTCATGCCTATTCTATCTAAAGGATTTTGTACATATGAGCATCCCAAAGTTGTTAACCGGATAAATTATTAAAAATTTATAAATTAAATCTTTTAAATGTTTATAAATTATTAAATATTTATCTCATATAATAGAAGGAAGGCTGTTTATAATGAGAAATGTCAGTAATGTAATTTATAGTACAGTCGGCCACTTGCAACTTTGGTAATTTCCTTACTGGAAATAAAATCAGACCATTATTTCAGAATATAAAAAAATTGCAAAATAAATCCTGCTACCAATTATATTTGTTTTAAAATAGCATACCCTAAAACCAAATTCACAGAAAAAAAATTAAATTTTACCACATAAAAAGCACACTCCTCAAGAGAAAATAAAAATTGAGAAATTCTTTAAAAGAAATTAATACGAAAATAATAATACGTTACAGTTACATATAAAATTACCAAATTGATTTATCTGAATGTCTACTGTTTGAGAATTTCACAAAACAAACCAGTAAGGAAAGTAGTAAAGTCGGACGGGGCCGACTATATGATACCCTTCACCACTATGGGTATATTGAACAGGACTATTAGCATGAAATTGGATGAAATAAAATATGTGATATTTATCTAAATGTGAATCTACCTAGATCTATCCATAAAGTATGTAAATCGACTTCAAACAAATATAAATAGGTCATCCGTTGGGCTATGTCTGTACTTCTAGAAAACGCAACTATATAATTTTATGCTCAATTTTGTACGATGTGCAAACTTTGATGTCAATCTGACTAACATGAGGAGTTTGATGCCCAAT
Organism: Musca vetustissima; assembly: GCF_032173495.1. Classification (NCBI taxonomy): domain Eukaryota; kingdom Metazoa; phylum Arthropoda; class Insecta; order Diptera; family Muscidae; genus Musca; species Musca vetustissima. The sequence continues at coordinate 13,481 of NW_026872897.1, forward strand.
TTACATGAAATCGGGCGAAAATATATATGGTGCGTCAATTACTTAAAATCAATCTATAATAAAAGGGGCTATATCTATCTAAATCTGGACCGATTTTCACGAAACTTGACAGACATCATGATTAGGCTGTACCAAATTTCGTGCAAATCGAATGATATATAGGGACTTTGGGGCACCATTTACATGAAATCGGACGAAACTATATATTGGAGATATATCTAATCAGGACCGATTTTCTTGAAACTTGTCAGACGTCATTCTAGGCTCAATTAAGTACGTTATGCCAAATTTCGTGCAAATCGAAGGATATATAGGGACTTTTATGCACCATTTACATGAAATCGGAAG